>NW_017275012.1:291759-356531 GCF_001594065.2 Cyphomyrmex costatus | reverse complement strand
GCGGCGGCGGCGGCGGCGGCGGAGGCGGTGGTGGTGGTGGTAGCGGCGGCGTCAACCCCACCGGAACACCGTCCCGAGGAGGTAGCGAGTTCGACTCGTGCCGGGTTGCGAACCGCACACGGTTCGTCGATCGTTCACCTTGCAAAAGTGAGGGGGTGTTTTCGCTGAAGGGAGGCAGCGTCGCGAAGCGACGGACGCGGCGCGACGCGAGAGCGCGGCAATTTTCATCGCTGTCTCTTCTCTCCGCTTTTTCTTCATCTATCATCGACGATATTACGGATAACGCGCTATAACCGCGTTGCAAATTCACGGAACGGATAAAGAATCGGCGCTCGGGAATAAATATACGATTTATCTGGTCGCGAGTGCGGCAAAAGGACTTAACGGTGCCATCGGGAGCGAAAAGAGGAAGAATACGGGGACGAGTTAGGGGTCGTTCGCCGACGGCGAAGAATGATTCGAGTGGGAAAGAAAGGTTGAAGACTCTATCTTCAGGGGAACGATATATAAACCGCGCCGCGCGGTTGGAACCGCTCTGTGATTTATAAGCTGCGATCGTAAATTCGCTCGCGATCGGTAGAAGAAGAAAGGAAGGTGTGTGTAGGGTATACCGAGTGTGTACGTGTGTCTTAGGTATGACCAGTCACGAGTGAGAGAGGCTCCCGGTACCCGACATCCATTCTCGCGGAATCACACGAACACGTAAGTGCTGATTGCCTTTCGTCCGTATATACGGCGAGGTCTTTATTACTTCGGTAAACGCGTCGGTTCAAAAGGCGTAAAGCGGAATGAGTCCTGCCGTTCGAGTCCACGTAGGAGTCTGGTGTATAATTGCTCAAGTTGGAGACTCGTTCGCGTTTGCCGACGGAAAGGGACGGGTAATTTTATCAGTTGGAAACGTTTCACCACCTTACTTTTTCGTTGGAAAGTCTCAGAATTCCCCGAAGGATATTAATATATCTGTGATAATTTCTTCGATATCGAGATACTCTCAGATTGAAAAATGGAAATCAAATATCAGAAATTGCTGAAAGATGATATTTAGAATTGCGAAAAAAGAAACACATTCCAAACTGTCAGTGCCAATTACTATTCGTTAATTATTTTAGGTGACTAATTTATAAAATTGCGAATTAATATTTTAACGTGTTAAAATAATAAATTATACGCTTGGAAGTAAATTTCGAATATTTTAATTTAAGAGAAGAGAATTTCGTGTGAATTTGACATTTAACTGATATTTGAAGTATATTTCTCAATCACATTTCGGACGGCTTGGCACCGATGGTAATAATTTACCGAATTTTGAACTGCTCACCGCAAAATTGTATCATTTTTGGAATTTGAAACAAGATAAGTATATATTTGTTATCTCGCGAAAGCGAGAAAAGGAGGTTTTAGTAGGAATAAAAAAGAGACCTCGTGTCGTGATAAAAGAATAATGATAAGTAGCTTTGTGTATGCATTTAGTGTTTATTATAAACATTTAACATTTTAAATTTCCTTTCTTTTTTTTCCTCTTTTGTTGGCTTCTTTTTGTATACAAATTCTTTATTTATGTAAATATTTAGCAAAAAGGATTAACATACATTATCTCAAGATATTTTTATCTCTTCTTTTCTCGCGAGTATGTCATCTTGCAGTTTATACTGGATTAGAGAATTTAACAATTTGCTCAATTAATCAAACAATTGAAATTTTATTTTATTGCACTGGCTCTTCTTCATTTTGCTTCATAATAAACAACAAAATATATCTAATCTATTTTTTTTCTGTGTTTTGATAAATATCATAAACATTAATTAAATCATAAACATTAATTTTTCATGTCTTCTCTTTCGATATTCGGTATTTAAAACGCATACATTTTTTATAGTGCTCAGATGCAAAATATATTAAATTTGTTAATCAACTGATTTCCAGAAAAATCGCAAAGAAATTTCTCAATGTTGTTTCGCCGAAATGTAAATTCATTGATTTTCTGACTTTGAATGTCGCGAAATGTTAAATTGACATCCGTTATAATTGAGTTCAAGCTTCTCTACTCCTAATTCATTACTTTCCTTAAACGCTGCATCCAATTTACACTGGCGCTCAGTGAAATCAGAATTCCGTGGAAGAACTAACTTCAGAATTTTATCTTTCACAAATGGATTATAAGTCTCTTTCAAATTGCGTTTAATTTTTGAAATGGTCGACAGACACATGATAATTTATCACGTGTATAAGTAGTTACATTGTATATACGAAAATTAAAAGTTTCAAATAAAATTACACGCTAATTGAACACAAGCATATAGATATACGCAGTGTGCGTAAGTTTAATTAAAGATTCTTTGGCTGCGACGTCTCTTTCATTATCTGTAATATTCAGCTGTAATATTACGTAATCGTCGCCCGCCGTATCCTGCGAATGTGATTTTCCGAAAGCTGAGAACACGGAAGTTGATTGAGTCGTCTAATTGGCAACCAGGCGCGGCTTTGATCTGGGAAATTGCAATTTCTGTTGTCTCGGGCGCGGTTGAATTGTTCCCGGTACTGTCTGTTTGCTCGGCGCGTTATCGCTAAACGAAACAATCGGTCCTTCGTTGCCCTTCGTGTTGAAGAACTTAAACTTCACTTTAAAACATCCTAACGGAAGATAAATTATTACGAATCCGCGTTAAACCCACGTGGCGGTGGCCGGGGATGCACAAGGAATACATTAATGCGAAATGTATCGCGCGTTCTCGCGGCGCGGCGGCCGCTCCGCGCCGGCGAATGCAAAACTAACATCTGCGTTATCCTCGAGAAACGCAAAATCGCTTAAGCGCGTCTTAAGCGGGGAGGCGAAACTTTCGCTATATCCATCTGACAGTTATCCGATACATTACACGGCGGGATACCCGATATATTATGCGCGGCTAATATACATACATATATATACCGTGCGAGTACACGCTCTGCGGTCGGATAATTTTATTCTAGCACGCGAATTCCGGCGCGGCGGCACGCGCGAATATTACGCTTTTTCTTCGGGCGGGCGATACGTACACATAGCTTCCATACGAATCCCGCGGTGCGAATGGAATCGCGAAGCGATTCGGCGTAATGATATTACATGCCATAAATTTTACGCTCTGACGAGGAAGGGGTATAGAGGGGCTGAGAGATGCGGTAAACTCTTGAACATCGACCGATGCACCAGACGTGCGTTGGCCTCGCTTTCATCTCGTTACAAGCTCTAATGTGCGCGCGTTGCGGCTGCATCTGCCAGGGCCTCCATGACGCGCGCCGCTCCGCCGAATTCGCGAATAAGCGCCTCGCGCTCCGGCTTTGTACGGTTAATCGACGTTTCCGTCAACCGCATCTTTCCCCGTCCGAACAGTGCTCGGCTTGGTGTGTGTTCCGATTCCGTCGTCACGGATGACTTAATTCACACGTCGAATTAGATGAAGCGATCATCCGCCTAAGGATTACGGAATAGGAATAGGTAACCGCTAAGTATAGTGGTTGAAAGTTTTATAAACTTAGCACATATTCGCCGCTCCATCCGCGTCCGTGGGTTTTTCGCATTGTATTCCGTGGAAATGCAAAAGTGAGGACGAAAAGTTTGAAAACTGTTGTTAGTTGACGTTGTAAACAAACGATACTCGGAGTGTATTTCTGCTTTTATTATATTTTTATTGCAGTCTGTTTCGTTGTTTTATCATTTTTAATATGCTTTTATGCAATTTCGAAGAAACTCTCTAAAGTACCGGCATGAAAATTACGCATTTTGGTCGGTTTTTTTTTGCTACAACATAGTGGAGCTTATTAGACGTTATATTTCGCAAGTTTTTGCATTAGTGCGAAACTTGTTAAAAAATAGTTGTAATGTTCGTACGGATTGTACAAGCTCGGCGATACAACCATCAAATACATATTATCGAGCGAGTTTCTCAAAAGAAAAATTCCATAACGAAACATAATAGGCTGACTCGACTATTTGGAGCAATATCATATCAATCTTCGAAAGGTGTATCCTTCGGAGGTCATTTTTGATCTATATTCTATTGAATAATGGATAAAAGTTGCTTCGTATATAAATTGATAATTTTTATCAATCTGTTTTTTAATTTAAAAATGAAAAAATGATAAGTTAAATAAAATTCTCGTTATAGAATGTATTAAAACACAATATTTTGAATACTAGAATGTGTTAAATACTTAAATATTATTCTTACAATATAAATCTATATCTAATGTTCTAGTATAACGATATTTATTTATAAAAATTCTCTATTTGAGCAATTCAATAAAATTATTCATTGGCTGGAAACTAGCAATTACTTTCCTAAAAATCAGTTAATAAAACAGTTGCAAAAAACAGTTTTTTTTTACCATTGCGATCGAGCTTGCGATGTAAAAGGACTGTACGAATTAATCTTTAGAACGAACAAATACCTATCGTTTCATGTATGTGTGATTCAAAGGTCCACGGTTAAAAATGATATCCTGTATTATATTAGTGACACTTATCGATGTCTTAATTATCAGGAGTCATTGCACGAAATAGCGATAGAAATAAAATGCTATAATGCCATTATTTCGATGGATCGAAATAAATTGAATCACGTTACCTTGCTTCAGTGTGTGATCGCAAGTAATAGTTTTCAATAATTTAAAGTTTTTATTTTCTTCACTGCAGTCTTGTTAAATTATGATATCAAAAACGACAAGTTACAAAAACTTCTTTTGTGCTATTCGAAAAATAAATGAGATCTTACCGCTTGTATTACAGCATTAATAAAATAGCATTAATAAACCGATATCTACTTTCAACTTTCAATTTGTGAATTAATAAATAGTTATAAATTTTGTTATAAAGTTTATATTTGTTGGAAATGTAGCACATATGCAGATTAAATTATGTGTTCGTTTATTAATATAAAATTTAAGAAGAGAAAAGAAAAGAGGGACTATTTTTTGAATCTTTTACGTATAGAATTTATACTATTAAATATATATGGTGGTATATAAAAGATTAATTTACATCGATATATATAATGCACTAAAGGATGCGATTCCTCGCTTTTGACTTTATAATTTAATATAACTGCAAATAGAAAACGAACGATTTAAGCACTGTAATTATATAACATATATATTTTATAATATATATGTACATAATTATATACATAGATGTTAAATATACATCTAGAAGAAAGGTTTCTCCGATTCAAAGAAATGTTTCTTTGCTGTATGGTTAAAGAAAAATTTTCTTTCATTTAAACTTTTTGAAATCAAATATATAAATCTTTTTTATTTTATTTTAAAAAATGATATTTAAATCAGAGAAACATTTCTTTGAAACAAAGAAACTTTTCTCTGGAACTTATATATTTATATCGTGTAATATGTTATATATACAGAATATGCTTCAGATTCGACATATCTACTAATGACAGATTTTGAAGTCATTTTGAACGAAAATTCTAATCCCAAACTGGCGCAAAATATCGAGGTTATCAGAATTTTTGAATTACAATCGTTAGCTAGCTATCGCAAATTATACCATCTAGATGTAGTACAACGCAAAGTACTAAAAGTAAAAGCTATAATAGCTAGTAGTCTCTTGTTAATACAGATATGAATATTTCGTAAGCAAAGATAAAATTACTGATATTTTCGAATTAAAATGACTTCAGAAATGTGATATTAGTAGGTGATACGTTGAGTCTGAAATACCCTGTATAATATATAGTGAAAAATATATATACTATATATATGTGTATATATATTTTTATATAGAATGCTGCTACAAGTATATAAACTCAGAAGAGAAGAGTACAGCTCGAATTCAACACTCGCTTTTTGAGGAAGGATCGACTATACTATAGTGTTTCACAGGCATCGCTTTTGTCATCATCAAGGGACTCATGCGGTGGCAGGTTGACGTGCCTGCAGGTTCTGTGGACACTGCATACCATACGAATTTAAAGAATTAAAAGAATTTAGTGAGATTCCATTCTTTAAAACTGATAACGCACAAAAAAAATAGAAATGATTAAAAAAAAAGAAAAGTTAGACTTTTATTTTATATTTTAAATTTTTAACAGACTGCTAATTTATAAATAATTAGATAAATATATATGATCTAATTTCTGTACATAAACAGAATAGAAAGCGTAGGCTACACTTAATAAACGTCCATTGTCAAGTTTTTTGTAAAAATAAATTTACCATAATATATATACTTTAATCCTAAGGTTAGACTTTATATAACCTCGTCAGAAATTAAAGTGTTAATCAAAAGATGAAGCGGATTTAAAATTATTTAAATTGACTCAAAATTAAAAATTTAATTTCTTTCGAATCAAAATCCATTTTTACAGGCACATTTATTATGTGTTAAGTCTACGGCCAATTTAGATTCCTATGCTGCAATATCATCGTATTGTGTCTTCAGTAAGTCTTTTACGAATGATACTTATCACTTGTGAACGCAACATTCTCGCAGTAATCCGTTTGCGCTTGTCAGAGCAACAGACGTCGCTTTTGTTTCTGGAGAGACATTTAGAGATTATTTCATCTCGTGCAGTGTCGAGAGCTGAGGAACATTTTTCGAATTATTATATTATTCTGCATTATATATCGGAATTCGCGCCGACGAAGATTCTCGAGGTAGAAACCCGATTCTTACGATTAATTTGAGTTTTCGATTAACGACAGATACACGACACTTTCAATTTCGTTAATATTTGAAGTAGCGAGAAACAAAGAAACAGAGCGAGAGAGAGAGAGAGAGGAAGGGAAGGAAAGAGAGACAGACAATGCGATGAGAAAGCTGCGCACGATGATAGATGGAATGCGACGTAAATCTTATTTGCCTCTATCTACGTCCATACCATAGCACCTCGCTGCCAATATTGTCCGTTTTCGTATGCAACTTTTAACAGTCGAGATGTGTCGCTGTCATGCAAGCTTTCGTTTCTCCTGTATGCGTTCTCACGTATATCGATGCAATGCTACACAAATCCGCGAAGAAGCGACGCGTACGGACTTATAAGTGATAAGCGTAACTCGTCGGAGTACCTGAAAATATCGAAATAGTCGAATACGCATTCACACACACACACACACACATTCACGGTCTAGTCGTTTTCGACACGATATTTCGCTACGCTAAGGGGAAGCCGTCAAATGTCGTCTTCTTTTCATAAAACTCAATACGATGCCGGGACGCGTCGCAACCTTTGACGTTAATGCTGGATAATAAAGTTTCTTTTTTTTTTTTACTTGTACTTTCTTCGTTAGAGAGTTCGTGAAAAATCTTGCATTTTTAATTCTTTGTAACTCGAGACTAGTAGCGCTGCGACATTTTAGTTAATGAAAAATCGACCACAACTTGATTAAAGACTCTACTATTTAAATTAAGGTCGGCGTTTCAGAACTCTCTATGTAGAATATTGATGGGACAAACGCTTTGATGCATAACCGTTTAAGGAATATTGATTGATAGCGTAGCACTATCTTCGTAAAATTGAAATGTTATTGTTATCACAAATATTTATCAATAGACGACGGGAATATACCATAAATAATACATTTTTATGAAAATCGATAATAAATTAAGATTATATTTAATACGCATTTTATAATTTATAAACAGGAAATCGTTTCTGCATTTTCGCAAATTTAATTTAGGTAATATTCAATTATTATTTTAATTAATAATTTATCTTGCAATAATTCTCCAAATAAATTTAAAATATATTTGATCATTTGGACTGGACAAATAAACAGAAGGTATTATTTCGAATCCCTTCGATTCTTGTATTTTCTTAAAACTAGCAAAATGTTGATTTGTGTTTTGGTAACAGAAATTGTTTCTTCCTCTATTGTACCATGACAGTGGAAAATCCATCTGTGTTGACACAAAGAAGTAACTTACAATCGATTATTTATTGCGGAGTAAGATTGCATTGCTGTTTCGATATCGAAAGAAATAAGAGAGATTGTGGATTTTGCTTTTTGTTCCGAAACTCCGAACAGTTTTTGCAATCTCGAGCCGGTCAAGGGGCCGGCCATATCCGCAAGGCGAGCCTCGCGAGGGATAACGTCGCCGGTCACACGGAAAGCGTTAAGAGCTATCATCTCGGGAGACTCGTTTCGCGTGTCGTAAATCACGGCGGAAAGTCTCGTCGACTATTTGACGCGTTTTATAACGCCTTAAAAGTGACCATTAATTATCGCCGGCGCCACACATGGTTGAATGCGTCCCGTGAAAGCGTGCATATACACGTACACGCGATTGTGTGCGTGCGCACGCGTAAACGTGTGCGACGTGTGCCTGTGCTCGGGTTCACATAAATCTCGAGCATACAGCTGTCGCTATGCCGACCACGTTCGCGGAATAAATTCGCCGAGGGAAAGAATCGCGCGGCTAGCGCCGCGTGCTACGTGTTCGAGTTTGAAAGTGACGCCGCCGGTCGTTCGATCAAGGGCGCCTGGGCTCTCCCAAGCTCCCCAGCTCATTACGGCATAATATCATTGTCGATAATAATAATAATTGATCTCTAATTGGGTTCCGAGGGTCTTCCTTTCCTCCCGGGTGTTTGTATTGCGGCACTTTATGAGAATTCTGTCCGCCGCCGTAAATAATTCAATACGAATTCTCTCTCTCCCCGCTTAAACCGATTACCAATATAATATAAAAACAGAGGACTTCACTACGCTGTGTTAATAACGATCGCCAATGAAACGCATCAAAGAGAAATTCGCGCGGCGGATCGCGGAACAAATGCGCGATTCGTTCCGAAGTGGCGCGCAGACCGCAGCCGCAAAAGTGTTAATGGCGCGCGGGCCATGGTATTTCTGCGCCATGAATATGCATCGCTGAATATATATCGAACAATAGTGCATTACGACCGAGAAGGTACTGCAAAGTGAGTCCCGTAGAGGCCGCGCGGATAAGAGAAAAAGGAGGTGAGTCACAGGCGCTAGGAAATAAATCTTCCGCGGTCCTCAAATTAAGACGACCGACGCGCGAGGGAGGACATTTGCTCCTTAATGCGTCGACATGATTCCGCGAATGCTAATGCGTTTTTTTTCCCCCGCTCTCTCGACGGGCCCGATGTGTGATAACGATCCGCGATAACGATCGCCCGGCGCGGTGCACGCGCCTTCTTCCACGCCAGCTTTTTCCATATCCCGCTTGGCGCGCGCGGACCGAGCTTATTGCACCGTCACTAATCGATTCATATCAACATTCCGTAGATTTTACGCACCATTTTCCACACGACCGCGCAATTTTCCTACGGTGTAAGGACCCCAGCGAGAGAGGGAGAGCTTACCGATATACCTATCGTTTGTTATATTTAAATAGCCGCGTTTTCTTGCTCGCGCGCGACTAACTTCAGAACGTACGTTCAGATATGGGCGATTACGCGGTAATGAGCGCGCGATAACGAAGCGCGTCGTGTACGATCTCTTTCGCAAATTCCTAGATACTCGATATTTTTGATATAATTGAGAAGATATTTGATTCAAGAATCCTGCAAAAATAAAACGACAGAAATGTACGGGAAAAATGTACACGTTACACTCGTCGAAAAATTCATGCACCTACTGACATTTGTCACCCGCGCGCGCGACACGATAACGGCCATAACGAGATTCGGGTGCCAGTCGACAAAGCTGGCGTTGATCAAATTATTTCCTATTATCCGTGCCGCGCAGCGCTAGTTACCGTAATATCTAAAACAGCTGAAACACCGGTCGGCGCCCGACGACCGCTAAACAGCACGATCAAGCATTAGTTTCTCGATATTTGAATGTTAAACGTGTGTCGCGCGGATTTTTCGGTCAGTCGCACATTCGTGTAACCAGCTTATGTCCCGCTTAATGATCGCAACGGGTTTTATTTTTTTTTTTTTTCACGCCCCCTACGAGGCGACTGCGATGTTTGACGCGCGCGACCCGCCGTTGCCGACCTTAATATGCATCGGCCGCTCGGAACTTCGCACAATATCAATCACGTTTTATTGGCCCCGGCGCACTGTCTATACATTTTTTTACGACACACGCCAACACAGGTATCCGCAATATAAATACGTGCTCCGGTATGACGCGCGTCTGCCCGCTCTATTCCCAATTCATCGGCAGTAACAATGGACGTGAAATCCGCTCGAATGAATCTCCTTTATTCTATCGAGATAGAGGTAATGCTATACCACAGAGTTTATACCGCAGTTCTTTAATTTAATCCGTTCGAATACTTCGGCAGCCGATAAAAAAAATTACAGAACATTCGTTATATGCTCTTTTTTTTTGTGCGCGAGGAGTCTAGGTAGTAGTAGTAGTCTAACTCGATAACGCAAGAGTTTGTATAACATCTGAATGATATATGAGGAATTTCTACTAACTACCTCTTATACGTAGAGTTTTCACTTAGCGTTCACAGAATAAGAAGAACGAATTTAAATGAACGTACGCGAAATAAAGCATGTTTTTCTGCATGTTTTTTTTTACGTCAATTAAAATTCGCTTCTTTAAATGTTCCTCGTATAAGAAATCGTTCTTTTCATGTATATATAGATCACAAGAGATTCCTCTTTCGGGAAAGAGTCGTCTATGTCGGAAATTGGCGGTATTTTCGTGGCGGAAGTACACTGAGGATGAAAGGGGTTAACGAACGAGTGTGTCAGGATCCAGGCCCGGAAATTCTTTGTCCTGCCGCAGCCCGATTATTCATTCGATTCCTTCTATCTCACCGTAAAACGGCGCGCACGAAACGCTCTAATCATAACGATTGTTTCATGGCGTGTACCAATTCACGCGCTGACTTTCTTCTCCGGCTCGTCGTGGATTTATTGCGGGTTTGCCAACCCCCTGTTATCGATACCATAGATTATCCGCACGCATAGGCACCTCTCTTTTGTTCTTGGCACTTCTCTTGATTTTAAGAAAGAACTTCCTTCTTCTCTCTGTTTTCGACTTCTCTTCAAGCGAGCACCAAAAATGGTTCGATTAACTTGTTAAATTTAAATAATAATTATAATAATTACAGCACACAAACAAATTACACTAATTATACATAGATGTATCTGCGAATTAAAATACGAAACACACGCGTCAAATATAGAAGACGAACAGAACGGAATATATCGCGAGACATTCAAAATTGATTCCTAATTTTCGAGAGTAATCCAATTTTGTGGGGTAAATTTCCATTCAGTCAGGTTTAATTCGTTTATTTTTCGTCTGTTGTACATTATTCACATACACCGCTTTTTTCCCGTCATTCGAAATGAATGCAATTATTGTGCACGATGTGCGTTATTCGATTTCCAATTCATCGGATTGCTCGCCTTTTATAATTCAACAGTTGTTGTATATTTTATAAATGTTTTATAAAAAATAGGAAGTTAAAGTACCTAGTTGATTACTTTCTGACGCGAATTGTTCATCGCATTTGGTTAAAGATTAAAATATTTACCGCATTCTCATCTACTTGCCGAAACAATTTGCGATCGTTTTAATTATAATTTATATTACAGAAATATTTGTATCGAAATATCATCCGCCCAGTTGACAATTTTTTACGTTTTTTACTCTTTATAAATATTTCTTATCTCACATTCACTTTGACTTTTATTCATATTATAACTTCGGTCTGAAATTGTTGTCAAAGCTTAACATTTTCAGGTGTGTATCTTTTATAAAAATGTATCTAGACGTTTAAAATATTTCTTACGAAGTTGTCTGAATGAAAACTGTGAAATTTAGTAATTTCCCCAGAGAGATTCTTGCGTATCGAGAATTTCCGCGAAAGTGCTAAAGACACGCGAAGAGTTTTGTAAAAGAAATGACGCGTAAATCGGGGGATTCTTGCGAGATCGTAAGGACGGTTGCGCCACCTTCTCAGGAATGCGGCGCAATTTAACTTAATTAAAGCAGCACGGAGGATCCGGAACGTATATACACGCGTACATTCGTTCGTTCTCTCAGCTTGACGCCGATCGATATCGAGGAATTTTCTGCGGTGCTGCTACTCGGTTTCGCACGCGGCGAGGATGCACGACATGCAGCGAGAGAGTGGCGCAGTTTCTTGTCACGCGCGCGTTTCGTGCTTTCGCGTATACCACATTTCCGGTCTCCTGCTCGCCGTCGAACGTATTTCCCGACACGGCCGCTTAGAGACCGCATTTACCTGCAAAACGTTTCAGGGAGCGCATCTCACACCGCGCCGCGCCGCAGTGGACCTATATACGCGGTAATTGCGCCCAGGATATTTCGTCGCTCAGGGCCAACTGAAAACTTTCCAATGACTTCCGTTCGGCGAGTCCGCCGGTACAGGTGGCGGTAGGATTTTTCCAAAAGGTTTACAAAAAGACTTCGTTTTCCTTCACTTACTTCCAAGACGTATAATTGCATTTAATTCAACGTGCGTCCAAGGAGGTTTTACGAAGGAAGCTGAATATCGCCTTTCCTGTTAATATATGGTTCCGGCAATGCTGATTCTAGCACGTTCTATTCTTATAATCTCTATAAAAATATTTGATTTTTACTCTACCCCTCTTATAACAATAAGTATGAAAAAGCTGTTGTAATTGAGGGCAAGTTATAAAGTATAAAACACACGAGGCGTCGTGATGGAAATCAATTTCTTATAAATCTTTCAGTTCTATTGAATGTTTTATATATGAACTCATTTTGACCCCATGTCCATTAAAAGCTTAACAAGATTTATGGATCTGATTAAAGTTAATGATCCGTGAACTAGACATAGCGTCGTTGATGTGCAGTGCAAGTTATTGTACTTTTTAATCACAACGAGAAAAAGGATAAAAGCGGAGTATCGATCATGTAACTTTTTCTTTAGAGCGGATACGTGAAAAGTGAAAATTTTTACGTATATGTATTTACATACGTACATATACACGCATATACGTATAAATTTTTCATTTTTCACGTTTCTCTCCTAAGGAAAAAAATTACATGATCGATATCCAGGATGTAATTTTTGTAATATAAATTTATTGTTCTATGGATATTTTTAAACATTTCTTTTAATAATCTAAACGGATCTGATCGTGAAAATGCAAGACGGTACACTGTTCTTTTGAGTTTTCTTTTTAATGCTGAAAAGATTTACAAGTTTCTAAAACAATCCAATATTGGTTGATATTTTAAATTATATACATATACAGTTTCGGATATGCGAAATAAAAATATACAAAAAATATTGTCTTCGCAATTTCTAAGATTTCAATAAAGTAAATGTAAGATGTAAGATTCGTTAGCAAGACAATACAAAAAGAACGAACGAACGAAGTGATAAAATTAAGTATAACAGTAAATGAAATTATACCGAATTATTTAGTTGCAAATAAGAATAATAAAATTAAGTAATATAGTAACAATAATTTATTTTCTAGTAATTTAAAACTAAATATAATAATTAGAGAATAAATAATTTATATTTTATTCAATACTACATTCTCAGCACCATCTCTTATTCAATATTTCACTATCTTGAAACAAATCCGTTCGCTAAAGTATGTCAATATTAGAGTATTTTATAATATTTCTTTTCGAGAGGATTGTTTGAAAGTCTTTCCAGCGTTATTTCGGAAAACTCAAAGAAACCGTGTACTGCCTTGCATCCGCAGATCCGGTAACGCTAAACGCGTTATGTACTATACGTACACTCGTGATTGGCGACACGCCAACATAACGAGCACGTATTTCATGTAAAAAAGCGCGCTCGTTCCCGAATACTCCCGATGTAAGAATTCGGCGGAAGAATGTATAAACAGCGAGGGCGGGTCGACGAGATCGCTGATTAAAAGGGGTTGCCGAGCCGGCACGACGAAGGGTTGGCCCCGGATAGATAGTTGCCCGGGCGAGCGTTATTACGACTCGGTACGATTTCTTGTAAGGGCGGAAAATGAGCGAGAAGTTTAGTCTATTAAGCGCAGAGTACAACTCGCCGCTGCCGGTAAAGACTACACGCGATCATTCATTTGCATTGTCTTCCTACTGTCGAGCGGCATCAATTTATTCCGTTCGCCTCAATTTCGAATGCGCGCCGGTGATACAAAATATTTCAGAATATCCAATCTAAGCTTTAGTGACAGATCCATATTGGCCAATTTAGAATCAATATATCTTTAATGAAGATTGAGATGAAACTGCAATTTTTCCATATCAAAATTCTGTTTCGAATACATTTATCCAGTTGCATATAAAGAAGTTTCATTATATATGCACTTTATAAATTGCGAACTGTCGTATTTATTCCAATTCGTATTTATCTAATAATAAGAGAGCATTATAAGATTTTTATTATTATTGAACAGTTGACTATGCAAAATGAAAATTACACAATAAAGGACCTGTTTAAAATTTGTAGAATCTATTAAAAATACATTTTTAAATGCATGCGTGTTTATAGACTCACACATATTTTTAATATGGATTTAATTATGATGAAAAATCTTTCTAAAATATATTAATTAAGTATAACAAAATGTTAAATATTCACTTTGAAAAAATATTAATCTAAAATTGTTTGACGTTAAGTTTTTCAATTATGGCTTTTATACGGACTTTGAAACGT
Source organism: Cyphomyrmex costatus (assembly GCF_001594065.2). Classification (NCBI taxonomy): domain Eukaryota; kingdom Metazoa; phylum Arthropoda; class Insecta; order Hymenoptera; family Formicidae; genus Cyphomyrmex; species Cyphomyrmex costatus. The sequence continues at coordinate 341,944 of NW_017275012.1, read as the reverse complement.
TCAATTATTCAAAGAAATTTGTTTAAACTTTAACCATTCATTTCAGAACAGCTAAGAACGACAGAAGAACGATGTAATAAGGAAAAATAATTTCATCGTACTCCCACGGGTCGAATAATGAGTAGCGAGTGATCAAAGAAAAACGCGCGAGGGAATCAGACAGCCCGGAACGAAAGATACGAGTTAGGTGAGAAAGGGCGGGATGGGACCGATACTCGCGAGTATCCATTACGGAGTCGAGGGCTCCTCCGCTTCGCGAGGGGCGGTAGGAAAATAAACGAGACTTCCAGCTCGTTAGCCGTCGAACGGCTCCGTGCTAATAAATGCAACACGCGATGTTCTATTTGCATCTACATACCTTCGCGGTCGAATCGGACCTTCGCGTGCACTTTGAGAAAAGTTTCCACTCGACGAGAGGGCTGCTCTGAAGCTGCGAATTAGCCACGATTGGACCCCGGTCGCGCGTTAAACGCGACCGCGAGATGCGCGATGCGACGTGCGCGCATGCATGTTAAACAACCGTATCTCTCGTGCTGTGTGTTATCGAAAAACATAAAGCCCGCGCGGCCGCAAACGCGCGCGATGAGTGCGCGCTCTCGAGCGAGCGCGTTCCCTCTCGACGAATTAAAGAATTCAAAGCCGAATTAAATGGGGTGGAACTATGCATTTTCAAAGAGGCGCGCCACGATGTACGCGAATTAAATATGCGGGCAAATATTTTGCAAAAGTCATAGAATAAAGAGACGCAGACGTCTCTCTTTCTCTCTGCAATTGAAAAAGATATATGAATATGTATGCGTTTAAAAGGGCCGTTCCTGCGCTCTCAAATGGCGACGTATTACGTATCTGAAAAATGCAGCCCGAAAGGCTAGTTAAACTAAAAACTCGCGTTTTAAAGCTCGCGCAGGGAGGTTGTTCTCGAGATATGGGAGAATATGGGAGCGTATACGTGAGGCAAGAGAGAAACGAAGAGAAAACGATACATCGTCCACGATATATGCAGCGTTCGCTGATTTAATTTCGGCGCATCACGCACGAGTGGCAGCTGACGTTCGCTGTCACTTGGTCGGAAACTGCTATCGTTTCAAGCTTATCGAGCAGTATGCTCGTACAAATAAGGCTACTCGTGTGCTATCCCCTTCTTTCTCTCTTCTTCTTCTTCTCTCTCCCTCTACTGCACAGCCAATTTAATAATAAATAATGTGCAGCTAGATTCAACTAAAGTGATACGAGTAATTTTTTAATTTGAAAATAGTCTAGACATGTGTTTATTTAGATATCTTTTGTCTACTTTAAACTGTTTTTTTTTTTAAATTTGTATTTTTGTTCAACTTTTTTGACATTTAAAATGAAGAATCGTTTTATCTCACTGTGTTGTGAGATAAAATAAGATTGGCTAGTTTATACATATTGTTGATTGTCGTCGCGCTTGTTATAATAAGCCACAAAATAAATTATCACTATTTATAACAACTAGAATCATTGTTAAGTAATACTTTTTATTAAATTTGCAAGAATTCTTTCTATCAGATCTATAATATATCAACAACGCCATTTTTGCTTTTACCAAAATCTAAATTTTGCACTTGCGGTGTTAACGGCGTTTTTTCTATTAAATTCATGATGAATACAGTAAAAAGTTCGAAACTAGTTTAAAAGCAATTGTGGAACATCTCTTTTAATAGGAAATTATAATTATTAAAATTAATTTAGCTAATTTTAATTCATCAGAAAAGCTGTTCTGATTAATAAAAATAATTTTGAAGCTGATATAATACTCTATTTAAGTTAACTGATACGATGAACGATTTCATACAATTTCATACAGTTTGATAATAAAAGAAAAGACATCGCGTGTGGATCTCCCTACTATAACCTCGCGCGATTTCGCAGACTGTCCCAGCGTTGTTGGGCACGTACAGGCGTTCTTCAAAGTGTATCCAATTTCACAGGGCGATTTTACGCACCATCCTTACGCGAATCCTCTTCCCTTTTTACCGCAACGAATCTCCCGCCAAGAGCCCGTCCGCCGCTACCTTTAAACACTATCCCCAAAGGTCAATTACCGATAAACTCGCAACGGGGCGCACATAAGCTCGCGGTATATAAAGAAGGACGATGCGGGAGGGCGGTCGCGGGGTAGAGAACGAAGAGGGTTAAAGCACCGCTCGTAAACGCGCGATGGGAAAGATACAACCCATGCGGTATTCGATGTAAAGCCGAGCGCGTACGTGGCTGCGGGTTAAGAAGTTGTCACGTGAGCACCCGGATAGGCGAAGCTCCGGGGCGTCCCGTAATGCCGAAGAACCACCGAGAGCCCGGAGAGAGAGAGAGAGAGAGAGAGGTAGTCCGTTGATTTCCCCGAGATTTATAGTACCGCGGCAGTTTCGGGCGATATCTGACATCGCCGTCGCTTCACTCGTGACGCGTCGCGCTTAAAGAGAGCCACACGACTCTCGCAAACACGCGAGCTTGTCGTAAACGTCGTGTGGAAATTTTTGACACGCTCAGTCACGCCGAGTACACCTCGTGTATATGGCGCGCACTGTTTGCATATCGAGCTTAATGCAAACAGACAAAATGTAATATCGCATACAATATGACATATCGATGTAGTGTGGGATTATTTACCGAAGATTAATGATTGATAAGAGATTAACGTTTCATCAGTAAATGGTCAATCTTCCGATTGGCTGAAAATATCTCTATGAGGCTGTTACACAAATACAAGGTCCGCAATTGACAAAACGAATTCATAATGCGAAATAAAAGCTTGTGAACTCTCTGAATCGGTGGATAATCACCAGGTGGTATATTACTTGGCACTGGCTAATCAGTGATGCAACTAAAAAGGAAAAGAAGGTTTCAGCATTATCCAGATAGCACAGAGAGTTCGGAAAGAATCCAAAAAGAATTCGGTCTTATGTCATCAATTCTGAATTCATTTTCAGACGTAAAAAGAATTCTTTTTCTGAAAAGTTCTGAAAAGAATTCTTCTTGTGTCTAAAAATAAATTCGTAGAATTGATGACACACGGCTGAATTCTTTTTGGATTCGTTTCAAACTCCTCTGCGCTATCTGGATATGTAATTAAAATACCGATATTTGCATGACAGCTCCAATATTATGTACATATTAAATTTATACACTAAAATAAAGTTAACTAGGTTAGGCATTTCACGTTGCATTGATTCTTTTAATTGTATTTCACTGTGAATTCACCGATTACCAGTGGCATATTTTCGGGATCGATGTCCAGTGATCGTCCAGTGGTAATTTAGAGCGAAATTTCGTGTTTTTCCGAATTTCTGCTCTTTTTTCCAATAACATTCCTTATTCCTCCGATGAAATATTTTTTCCATGTCTTTAATGCGCCAGTGAAAAAAGTACACCTCGGGACAGAGGTTGATACACCCTGTCGTTGCGGGCTCGCGCGAAAGCACGATGGGAATGTTGTAAGCGGACAGTGCGATAAGCGTCGTAATTTATAACCGGTCGCGGATATTTCCGTGGGTGGCTCTTAAACGGCGGCCAACGAGCGCAATCTGCGCGCGAATACGCGTGTGTTAACGTTGACGCGATGAAAAACGTATTACCCCGTGCGATAACGTGCCGCGAGCTGCGCTCTGTAATGACATTTCCGGGACAATTTTGATTTGCATTAACGAGGCGAATGGGCGCGATTTACGTCGCAATCGTGTACCCGAGTGCGATTAACGCGCAACGTGAATCGCGCCTCGGGCGAAATCGAACGAGGTAACATCGTGGAGGAGGCGGAAAAACGGTATCGGTTTAATGCACAAATTCATCGGGGCAAGAATGTCGCGTCGGAGGGTGATTTCCCTCTTGCGATAAAACAATACGTAATAATATATATACAAATACGTACAATACAAATGTAATGAAACATATGCATTATATAGAAATAATAATTATATGTTAACAATAAATTAATTTTCAATTTTAAAGTGATTTGCGCGCGCTATATCGTTGCGTGCGATTACGCGTTTATTATTTTGTGTACCTATTTAAAAAGGGATTGTACCCCCGGTATGATATAAATCGGTGCAATTTAGCCTCTTTCAATTCAGAGCTTGTTACCAACGATATAAGCTCGCTGTAATTTAGTTCAGGGCACACGGACGACTAACAAATTTCGTAAGAAATTCTTTCGAGACGGCAAATATTGAGATATGCCTTTCCGCATGCAATGCTCTTCGGTAAGACAGTAAATATTGAGACGTGCCATTTTGTATGCAACACGACGATGCAATTTGGTATCCTGATTACGGCGAGTTCGTTGGATTCTTGTTATTTGGCAAATATTTATAAATAACGTTCGAGGGGGAAATCTACATCGAAGCGTTGCAACGCTGACGTAGGATGATATTAGGTTTGACTTGAAAGCTAAAATACAGAGGAAACAGTAGAAGAGACGCGTTTTCTTATGTTTGCTGTATTTGGAAGCAATGATCACGTACGTACAGAGCAAGCTGAAGGCAAACAATTGTGGAAGGTGTTGCTAAAAGAGGAAACCGGCCATATATAGTGCGAATACCCGAACAATAAAACAAAATCCAAAAGCGGCTGTGTGCGATTTATTTTGAAACGTGATAAAATTGGATCTTGAATTCTACAGAAGGGAACCAATCAACAATCGAAAAATTGCTGGTTGGCTTCCTTCTGTAGAATATAATCCGATTGAGGCACAGCTTCGGAAAACCAATCAATACACTTATTGTATTCGCGTATATCTCCTTTCGAACAGACATTCTATCCTAATATTTCTTTGTACACAATAATGGGTAGCGTTAGCACGAATTTCGCGTCGGCTTTACCTTGCCTTGTGATAAATGACGCTATAAATTAACGGTAAGCTTTAATCGATAATTTACTAAAAGTTTCATTCGCTTTTACCCCGCAAACGATCCCAATTCTCGACAAGTGTCTATGAATCGTCTTTACATTGCGCGATTATATAGTAGGATTAAATAAATTGTGTCCTTGAAAAATTTTGGGTAAAGAGGAAACGTCTTCTCATCTTTTACGCCACTATCTCTAGATACAATTTCAAGTTTGAATCTAGAAGGGCCTAATCGAAAATGCGCCGCTACTGGCCTCGGCGGATATCGCGAACGAATGGCAACTACGTGCTTCCACTTTATCGCGATCCCCTGCTGATTCCCTACTGATTGCCGATGGTTGCGATAGAAAGATTACATATATAGCAAAATGGAGAAATGTTCAATAAAGGCGATAGTCGCTTCGATCGAGAAAACGGATTTCCGTGACGCCGCGCCGCACCGCGCCGGGCAGGCTACGATAGACAGTTCGTTAGTCACCGACCTAAGAGCACCGATAATTACTCCGCCATCCGTGTATCACGAGGTCACTCGGATGACGCGGTATCGAGGTCAACTGAGCGTTTTCCAGCACAGAGGATCTGAGAGGATCCACGGATCTGAAGGACGGAATACATCGCTCTAATATAGACGAGACACGTCGAGTAATGGCGCGGCAGGAGGTTTATAGTCAGACAACATCCTCAGCCACCCTGTTCGACGATGCCAGTGATGTTATCTACCTGACAACGCGCTACTATAACCAGATATAATCTCAGTTTATCGGAGCGCGAAGCGGCGCGAGGTCTGTGCGATTTAGTGTGCCTACGTTGCTAGAGTAGGGAAGTAGAGGACAAACAGTGCGAGTATATCCTCAGGAAAGTGTTGTAATATATATATATATATATGTTTGGATTTCGTTGAAAACAATTTACACAAGAATTTACGCAGGAAGTACTTTTTCTGTAAACTTTGAGATTTATCTTCGCAACTTCTTGATCACGTGTACAGAGAGTGCAATTTTTGAAATTGTCAAGAGCAGCCATGTTCTTAAATATGAATAATGCATTACGGAAATTATCGAATCCTGAGGAAGGTCTTTGTGAGTGAATTAAATTATCCGGAGCGCGACCGTCGGTCGTATTGTCATGGCACGAGATGTTCGAGAAATATTGGAAAAATACCCACGTACCTGAAATATATATTGAACACATACGAGTTCAAATATGTGGCACGTATGAAATTATAAATAAAATTCCAGCCTGAAATCTAAAACGGATAATAGACTGTTTAAAGTGGATTCGATATTCGGGCTTAGGTCAAGTTATATAAGTTTACCCTGCATTTCTCGAACGAAACTTCGTTCGTCGAGTTCCATCGAAAGGAATAAATTTTCTCGTGAAGTCTCCTCTCTCTCTCTCTCTCTCTCTCTCTCTCTCTCGACCTATTCGTAATAATAAAAATTAAGATCTTAAAACTGTTTTTACGGATCATAATATATGCATTGACGAGCTATTTATCCAAAACACACGTTCGCGCGCGACATAATAGCATTTATGCACTCATTATTTTCACTCGTGGAAGCAGCTATCGCGTTAACACATTACGCGGAATTCTTATGGCGGCTCGACATAGCCATTTGTGCGATGTGACATGCGATTACAAGTAATTACACCTCGCGCGTGTCATGAATATTTACGAGTGCAGTTTTTAAAGTTTCGTGTTTGGTTTAGTGAGTTGTGCCAGAGCTGTACATATCGAGAAAAATGATTTCTCGTTTATGAACTCGATGCTGGATGCGGTTTCAAATATGATGTAGATTAAACTTTAATTTCCGATTAATTTATTCTTTATCCTTCTCTAATTTTTATAGAACTAAAAATGGAGAATAAATTAAATTAAGATATACGTATATTAAAATTAATTTATATATAATATGCGTACACTGAGAAAAAAAGTAGTCGATCTAAAAAAATATTAGTTGACTCAACTAAATACGGCGGTCACGGGCTGTCAAGCAAATATTTGTTAATTCAAAGATATGTCATGTCGAAATAAGTGAAACAAACGTGTATTTCACTCAGATACATTAATATTACGACTAAACAAATCATAACCAACTATAAACGCTTTAAATTTAAATTTAGTTCAGTTAACAACTTTTTCTTCTCAGTGTATATTATTTCTCAAATATATTTGGAAATGACGAATTCTGTACATTCATATTCTTTAACGTCTTATTTCTTTCTACTCTGCTAAAAATACTCATAAAATCGATTCTATACGTGTCCTCGATTTTTAAAGTAAAAGAAGAATATAATTGTTTATTTTAAAAAGTAAAATTATTAATGCACATTAGGAAAAGATAAAATTGTTACACCTATTTTTAGTTGTATAAGATAAATGGACGAACTCTCCGTAAATTAATCTCCGCACATTTTAATTTGATATTTTTTCGGTAAGACTGAAAGAGTTAAAAAACATATTTGTGTGAGACAGTATCACACACATGTAGACCGTTTCTACTTTAATCTATTCTAATTAGAGACGGAGACTAGACCGTGTCATAGACATCTGGGCGCTTAATTTTATCGTCATTTGCAAGAATTGTCGCAATGAGACGATCTTCCCAGGCGAGTTAATCAATTCCGTTGGGAGAACACAATCGATCCCTCGGGTAACAACTAGAATCATCAGCGCAATTACTTCTGCGCAATTACGTTTCTCCTAATACCGCGCGATATCGTATCGACGTTTTGACACTCCGCGGCCCTGCGAATTATTCATGCTACGACGCAGTGGTTAGTGTCGCTTATATGGCAGACGGGACGCAGCGCGTATTATCGACACGTCGCGCCGGCCATTATTTTACATTAAGTCGTTAGAGCTCGATAGCACCCGCGGTCCGAAACGAACAAGAAAATCGCGTGTCCCATCGTAAACTTCCGCCCACGGCTGTACAAAGAGCCGTCCATGATAGACCGATTGCCCGTAATGGTTCGCTTCGTCCTCGTAATTCTGCTTGTCGTTCCTGTCGTGCGCTAGTCGCAAATTGAAATTCACGGTGGCCGCCGGGCCAAATGTGCCCGCCCTCCACTCATCCGCTTTTCAGCGCTCCCAGGCTCGGAGCAATACGTTAAGCAAGGTAAGCGTGAATGGGCCGCAGCCAAAATATCTATAGCAATTCTGTGAAATGACGAGATCGGGAAACTCAGGGTAGAAAATCTGGCGTTAAAAATATTACGAAAAATCGATGATTGCGAATTTGCAAATAAAAGATTTTCCACCGCAAAATAAAGTCTCTAATGAAATATGTATGAAACTCTAATAACGTTATTACGGCAAAAGAGATGAAAATATTAATGCAATTTGCAGGAGAAGGAGCTGCACGTGCACGCGAAAAGAGAGAGAGAGAGAGATGAAAGTATTAATACAGTTTTACGAAAAGAGAAGTTTGCACGTGCACTTTGAAGAATGCTTTTCACTGAAGTATCTAAAATTTTAACTTTACAAGTCTGTGAAAATAATTTTGTTTGACCATCCAAATAATTATGTTGGACGTTCAAACTAATTTTTTGCACCACATTTTTTGCGGCATCGTTAATCACGCTTGAAATTACTAAAATTATTTCAATGCTCCGACATAATTATTTTCAGCTCTCTGTCTCTAGCTTAAATCTTTAGATACTTGGGAGTAAAACCGTTCTTTCCATGTATAGTCACATATTAATTAATTCACGTATAGTTCTGATGTCAGAGATATTACATTGCTGCGAGTAATAGAAACCTCGTAATGCCCGTGATGAGTTCAGCCATATGGGAAATATTCATGCGCAAGATGCTTGAGTAACGTGTCGCTTCACTGCTCGCGAGGCAATTGTCGTCGAATTAAAACCGAAATTAGCGCTTGTTTATCACTCGCCGCAGTGTCATTTATCTTGAATATTTACGTTTCGCTGGGAACGAACACGACGCGCACTGCATTAATTATACGCAGCGGTTCGTCACATATTTTTCCGAAAATAATGAATTTCATACGTCCGACGCGTAAACGCTATTTGATTTTGAGTCCCATCCTGTCGATTTTTACGAGAGGAGTCCCGGTACGCGCGGTGCATAACCGCTTGATAGTTTGATTTGTAACAAGAGAAGCACGCGGGAGTAGCCTGTTTTTTTGCGCAAAACGTCAAAAGCCAACAAATTTGTTGATATTGGCCGGCAACGCTCTTTGCGACGTCAAATGTATAGATCAACAAATCTTTTTTCTATCGGCCGTATCTAAAAGTGTACAGCACATGATTGAAATTATTGAGCGCGAGAGTAAATAAAGCCCGGAACGGCATTGCCGCGATTGCAAATTTCCACGGGACGTGGAATTGATTTTCCCCACTCTCGTATGTCTTGGAAATAGGAGCCGGAGAAAAATCCGGATCAGATCCAAATTCGGTGCGTTCACGTGAGTGCGGGGGCGCGCAAAATTATCCGTGGCCGTACTATCCGACATTAATGGCCGACCTATTTGCATATCGCGTTTTAAATTGCGCGAAACGTTATTCCGCCTTAATACCACGCCGAGAGGGGACGTATATATATACTTATCATCTTTTATGACTCCGAGAATATCCAGTTTGTCGGAAATACTCTATCTCTCGTAGCCGGGAGTTCTTAGCTGCAATCTCGCGCGAGCGAAGTGGACTCGTGGCGCGCAATCGCGCAAACAAAGCCGTCCCGCGCCGTCTTGGCTCTTATCACCGATGCCGATCGTCGACATTCGGTTTCTGTGGCGCTCAAACGCAGTTTGTAATTACAGGTGCGATTCCGGAAAGATGATACGCGACTACCTGATACTGCTCTCATGGCTCTGCGCGGTGCAAGGGAAGATAGGTAAGTACTGCACGTCCCGTAAACTCTGTATTGGCGAATTCCGCCAGAGTATCCGTAATACCTCGTTTACTTGTGAGGCACGCACGTTATACTTCCTTACGTACTGGTAAATGTAATTTTTTATCTTGTACAAAAAGAAATTATGCGGCGGTTATTATAGTTCATCCGATTGCCTTCAGGCGCAATCTGACGTTTATGCGCCGCCGGAATATCCACCTCGCGGCGGCGTAGCTTTCTTAAAAGAAAAACTCCGCAGTACATATAATATAATAGGCAAGAAATAACGGCGCAGATTCAGAGCGATAGTGTAGAGAGTCTCAATATGAAAGTGTACCTCAAATCCATAGTTATACTCGATTTTTGTTAATACAATTGTACATACACCGAGATGATGCAGATGAATTTTTCTATTTTATTCTCTCCTCCATAAAAAGATATTGAAATAAAGTAACCAGAAAGTAAATGATTTTTTTGAAATATTTTATATTCTGATTCTTTCTCTCTGACATATTTTGATGTGAAATTTAAAATATTTTATAAAAGATTTATTTTTTTGATTATCTTATTTTAATACATTTATGCACAGTTTAATAAAATGAATTAATTATTGATGTAAAATTGTTTCTAAGCTGTTACACGTTACATGATTATAATAACAAAAAAATGTCAACAGAAAGAATATATAAGAAGATAGTACTTATTGAACTATATTTAAATTTCTTTTATTCTTTTATTCCATAAGTTTGTATATCTTTAACAGAGAACAAGAGATATTAAGTTACAGTTCTGTGACCTATCCTGTATAATCTCTCTTTTATGCATAATAATATTTCAAATATTTTTATATTAATTATTATAATTCTTGTAGAAACAATTTTGATTACTTTTTAGAGACAATTAAACATTGCGTTCGTTAATGCATCGAAAAAGAAACATAAAATTCCATTTAAAATTGAAATTGCAATATTAAACACAATAACATTTATAACATTAATAAAAATACAAGAAATAAAACTAATATAAGAAGTAGAGCTTATAATATTTATGTAATGTGTCGCGCTGTGTGTGACACTTTTCTTATACATTTTATCTATTAGCGTTTTTCTCTCCAAATACATAATCAGCTAAATTTCATGAAACTTTGTATGCGGTTTACTGACGAAAAAGCAAAATTTCCATTCGCTAAACGAATTTCGCTATATGCAGCATTTTCTCGTGTAGATACGCAAATATGATCTCTATGTTTATTTGTGACAATGGAAATGCAGCAATGGTGTGAGATGTATTTTTCCATATCTACAGCAACGAAAATTGGACTCACCGATATGATACTGGTTTTAATCCCTGGGATATTTCGACAAGGTTATACGTACTGATAGCTAAATTTTACGGGAGGGAAGTAAAAACCTGTTTATTTAAAAGAACATAAAAATGACAAGCTTTTTGAAGGTATAAATTAAGCCTCTTAATAACAGTAATACATATTCGAAATTTTTCCCTATTTTGCACTGACAAATAAGTTATTTTTATTTCGTGCCATTCGTTATTACTTTTTCGAAATATACGATTTGACTGAAGCCAGGAAGTGTTTAACCGTGTTAAGCGCCAAAATACATATTGATTTGATATTGAAATTTTTGCAACATATTTGTGGCGCTCTTTATAATCTCGTATTTTCTTATATTTTCCATTAATTCTGGTCGGGATAAAATTTTCTATTTTGCAGGATATTTCTGGCATATCACCGATATTCATTACGACCCAAAATATGCCGTGCAAGGAAATGCACCTAATACCAGTAAGTTAACGCGCGTTGTTTGTAATGTTTAAAATCTTTAAAATTTTGCAAAGTGAAGAAAGTCAAAACTGATTGGGAGAATAACTTTATGACGATATGGATTAGAATATTTTTAGAATTTTTTTTTATTGTGTTCTACATGGTTTTCGAAAAAAATGGTTTGCATGTACTCGCTGATTCGTTCAATATACGGCCACAGTTACGGCGCCGTGCCGGGAGTCGATCACGTAATTGTTAGAGAGCTTTTTCTTTTATCTCATCCAGTTTTTCATATCTCATACGATCACTCACGTGAATCTCATCCTATCAAATTTCATCGTTTCACCTCGGTTGGGTTACGTGACCACGATTTCGCGAAATTCGCGTGAATATTTTCACTTTTTACATTTTTGCTCTTAGAGAAAATATATGTGATCGACCTGCCCGTTGCGAAATCCGAACCTTGGTGTTCTCACCTAGTATCGGTGTTGCCAGATGCCCCGAGGTATAAACTTTCCCAAGCGTTTCATGAAAATTTCCCTCCAACTTATTAGTATTTTGTGAAAATTTACACAAAACTTCATAATTTTTGAAACTTTTCTATTGAATAGCAGTTTTCTCTTTTTTTTTGTTTTTGTTTTTGAAAGAAAAAGCTTGCATGGAATTTTTTTCCAATTGTTTTTTCAGCATGCGACGAACTGGTTTGCAGCCGAGCTTTAATGAATATACACGCTTTCTCGAATCGTTATACATTTCATTTTCCTACGATCGCATGAGCGAATTATTATCATTCCTCTAATAGGACGGTAGACTGTTATTTACTGGTCTACACGCGCGCGGGTATTTACCGATCATTCTAGAACTTAGCGTGCTTGGCTGGCACGATATCTGCACGAAATAGCATAGCGGCTTGAATTACCCCACCCTTTCGTTTATCCGACTCGCCACCATCTTAGGCCTCGTGTCGTACGAACGTTAGCGAGGTACAAACTAAATAGTGAGCGAATAAGCCTGCATGGCCATTCTGTCACGCGGGGTGCATTTTTTATTTCACTAGTTCCCACGATCATCACTGCTTTTTCCCTCGCAGCCCTTCCATTTGTCGCTTCTCGATAGTCTCTCATGCGCGGACTCCATTTACCGTCGTGTTCCAGAGTGCTGGAACATGAGAAACATCGTCGATGGCGGACGTATGAGGCTCGACAGAAAACTGGCGGGCAAGTTTGGCGACTACAGCTGCGACTCGCCCTGGGCTCTGATCGAATCGGCAGCACGGGCGATGAGATCGAAGCATGGCGATATCGAGTTTGTCCTGTGGACGGGGTATGTCGAACTATCGTATAATTGTCGGTTAATGTGGTTCAATACGTACGCGAATTGTACAGTGACATCCAAATGGATTCTCATGAACGATAATCTGTTTTTTTTTTTTTTATTCTTTTTCATGAATATACGATAATTGATGTACCATTATGATTGAGATACAATATATTGATAATAGGGGCTATTTATTAACCAATAATTCGTATTAATATCTTTCTGCTTCGAGTTTCATATTGAAATATTATACAAGGATATTTTATTATTGTTATTATTATTATTATTATTATTATTTTTAAGAGCCCTTTTTCATTTGATTATTTTCGGTAATATTATTATTATTGTTTCCATTGCAAATCATTATCGTTGTTGTCATTATTACTAATTTATGTTATGTATTTGAAATTTATGAAAATATTCAGAGCTTTTATAATAGTCAAACGATATACGACCTGCTATCGTTAATAACGATTGTTGTTGTTAAATGAATCATTAACGTATTGTAATTTATTCATGAGATCTCATTTATTATCAATGAAATTATAAACAAGATCCAGTTTGGGGAACGGCAACTTGTTAATTCAGTTAATAACGCGATTATTATGTGTTGAATATATTACCGTTAAATAAATTTACTTTACGAACGATTTACTAGTTGGAAGTGCACGACTTCCAATTAATTACCGGAAGCGAGGAGTACCGTTGACCAGTACAAATATTACGTTCACGACCGATGACTTTCTTCACTTATGTAACACCCATCCCTTCATTGCGATTATTATTACAAGAAATACAGACGTAAATGTTAAAATATTGATATAATATGAAATTTCTATTTCCGAAAAGTTTCGAAATATCATGAATTTCAAATTCGTCATATATTAATGTTAATACATTTCGACATATTGAACTCGCGCGCTTCGATTTCGAACTAAATTCCATTCATATTAATCTTGTATACGTAATCATATTCTATTTAGAGATTACTATAAATTACTTGTTTTCTGTTAGTTTTCTGCTTGCAATAAATAATATGATATCTCGGAGCAAAAATATAATTTGTCAAATTAGTTTTTAAGGAAAACGATATATAAAACTTTATTTTTTTCCAATTCTATAATTATAATATATATTTATACTATTAATATAATAGTGTAAATTGACCAGAGAAATGAACAAGTATGTATATTATAAATAATTAAATACAGAGTATAAATAAGCAATATACTAAAAACAAGAACAATTTCGTATTTGAGTTACCTTCAATTAAGATATAAGTAATAAGAAAAATAATTTAACAATATTTAATTATATATTCTAAAAATCTTAACCCAACAAAATTCATATCCAACGTTAAAATAATTAGGTTCTCAGGTAAAAATTACAAAAGTCAACAAAAATCATACAAATGATCGAAGAAGGAATAATAAAAAATAATATAAAAATAGTTTAATATAAACAATACACATGTATTTCCTTGATAGTCATAGTAATTTGAAAGCAGATCTATTTATAAAGAACATTCTGTATATTTATAATTTCTTATTTATAAATTCCTTCCTAGCTTTTAGAACGCGTGTCATTTATATTCTGTCACGTCAGTTTTCCTCCATTTCCGTCAGCGAGGCGTCGGTGCTTAATCAGTTATCGTTAATATAACAATTATCAGCGTCTCGCTTCGGTGACAATTCGCACGTCTCATTTCGTCGTTGAGGTTGTACCGCATTGCGCTTCATCTCGCGTGTCGACGGGGCGCGACACGACGACGCGACGCGACGCGTCGCGACGCGGCGCAACGAGACGCGTCCTTATCCGGCGACATTTCCTCTTCCTCGCTGTATTTATCGACGATAATCACCGGCGCTCGCGTTGTAATCCCCGAGTGCGAGCGTTCTATGTAACTAGGACTAACGAGGCTGTAACTACTTGTTGCAGTGACGCGCTGACGCGCAATGCCGGCATGAACGCCGAGCTGCGTCTGCAGTGTTTGCGGAATTTGACCGAACTGTTGCACCGCACGTTTAAAGGACAATTCGTGTTCCCCGCGCTCGGCCACGAAGATATAGGCCTGAATTACACCCAGCTCGCGTCTGTCTGGCAAAACTGGCTGCCACCGGAAGCGGTGGATACTTTTGTAAAGGGTAAGTAGGCAAATGCTGTCACGCGCGGTCCTCAAAACGATGAACGATACGAAATAAATGTTTAAAACGGATTGAAGTATCGATGGAAGATGTTAATTATTGAATTACGACAAATTAATTCTTAAATACCATTTCACGAGAGTAACGCTGGATCACATGTTCGAATGTTAATTTTCATAAAAATGGACATCGTTTATTTGTTACAATGAAATAATTAAAAAATTGTCATTTACAGAAAAAGAGTGGAAACATCGAGACAAAAAAATATATTCTAAAAATATGTACTTTTAATTTTTTTTTAACCAGTTGTTACTTCAAACTTACATTTTGAAATTAATGTTACAAAATTGTAATGATTTCTACAACATTCAAATTCATTTTCTAGAAAAATATGTTTCTCTTTATTGTAACAAATATTGTAAAATTTTTTTCAAAGTGCCAGATATTAAGAAACACCACGGTATCATGCAAATGTATTTTTATTAATAAAAAAAAGGTTATAAATAATGATAGAAAAAAAAACATTGAAAAAAGACCGAACATGCCATTTAATGACGACGTATTTTACAATCGGTTAGATCTTTAGCTAATCTTTGCAATATGTATGTATATCGATAATATCATACATTTATTATTGTGCCGTAATGTATTAAAATTCAAAAAGAGGCATCTTACGGTCCCGAGAGATGCATAAATGATCAGCGAACGGGTTTCGAGGCCGCTCTTTGATTCGAAACGCGCGCAACGGGTCGATGCAACATTTATGGATGCCCTCTCCCTCTGAAAATGTTACGGCACAAAGTAAGCTTATTGGCGGGCATAAATTCGCCCCGGCTTTACCGCCACACGGCACTATTCAAAATTTGTTGCAGCTGGCTACTATACGATCGAGCAACGTTCGAAAAAATATCGGATCGTCTTCCTTAATACGAATTTGTGGCTGAACCCGGTCGACAGCCGTATGCTGCATCGCTCTGGGAGCAGTACGGTCGATAACACGCAGGATCCCTTCGGCCAATGGTCCTGGTTCCAGTCGGTCCTCGAGAATGCGCGGAAGAAAAAGGAGACGGTAGGTTGTTACTCCGACGATATATGATATTATTTGGTCCTCTGAGCTATTATACTGCCGTCGGAGACGCATTGCTTTCTTTCTGTTGTTGTATCGCGCTCTCTTTCGTCGCCGATGTACACGACGATAGTAAATAATTCGCGGCATCGCCGTATCGATAAACAATTTTATGGATTTTTGTCGAATAAAGAAATACTGCGGAAAATGATAAAGGCACGCCTGACGGTTTGATAGAGAGCTAGATGGAGGATAGGATTTAAAGTCGAGGATGTGAGTGAAAATCGTGGATACGGCACTAATTCAACCCGGATCGATTCCTATTTGGATAGTCCCGTCGGAATAATGGAATTTTTCATCTTTTAATGTAAGTGTCGCGTTATTTTGCCAGTGATATCGATTTTCGGCACCATTGAACTCTTCAGCATACGTGGGAACTAAATTAAGTGGAAATATTCTATGAGACTATCTTCGTATGTAACTCGATTCGAAACGAATATTGGACGCCGGCGATAAAGGACGCGCTGAAATTTCTCGTTGAGCCGCGCACATATATATTTGCGTGCGTGCATGCGCGTATCTGTCCCGTGCAGATTGTATGTAAAAAGATAATATAGAACAAAAGAATTTTTACGTGCTATCAGTTGTCTCGGATCGATGAAAACGACAGGTATCTCAGAGCGGAGATGTCGAGTTGTCCGCTATTATGACATGCGCAAGTAAATTAAGTTCTTTCTAATAAAGCAAATCATCGATAAACCTGTGGACACGAATTTTAACGCGAAACTTGATTGAATAAATGGCCGTTTAATCGTTGAAAATGTACTGTAATTCGGTACCAGATATATGCACTCTCTCTCACTCTAATCCATAATATTACACATTTTGAAACACACGTTAATTCATGCACTTCTAGATATTCGTACGTCAAGAGTCGTTACCAGAATTACATTTGATAGTTCAGCTTTTGTAAAAATTAATACGTACTTGAAAGATAAAATATAATATTAAAAAATATTGTTTAATGAACAAGAGAGGTCTTGTACGGTATTAAATTAATCGTTAAAAGTAAAATTTTAGACTTTTAACTAGCAATATATGAATGAAAAAACATAACAGTTTGTATTGATTTCTTTCCAAATGTCGCGCGTCAATATCATAAAATCGTGTAATTGTGTTACGTTACTTCTGTGTGTGCGTACATTTATAAACTCTTATTAATTGACCGTATTGATTAAATTCAGTCTATACATATAAAATGCCACGATTATTAAACGAGTGTTAGCGCAGAAGAACACGGTAAAGTTATATATATGCTAATGAAATTGAGATATTTTTTCTCAGGATGCATGCGTTATTGTTGTCTATCACAAAGAAACTCGCGTCAAACAACCGGTGCAAATAACACAAAAAGAGGGCGGGGAGTAGCAGTTCTTTGCACATCCAATAACTTATCGAATAGATTTTTAATCAGCGCCGCGGGCGGCTTGTTTTACACGAAACTTCGTCGGCGCACGAATATTCGATACGAACTTTCGTCCGATCTAAAAAAAGCGCCCTCGTCAAGTCACTCACTGCACGATCGCGCTTATTGGAAAGCACGTTTCACGGGAACTTTCCTCTGGGGAGATTAATATCAGAAGTCGCGAATCTCGTGCGCGCAATGTCGCGCCATTCAATATCTTACTTTACCGCGAAATATCCCGCTGTCCAATAACGTTACACCGCAATTTTTTAAAATAAAGCCCGCACTTTATCTCCCCCCCGCGCCTGCACTTAATCCCGCTGATGCATTTTGATTGATAAATTGGCAGATTGACTTAACGATGTCGCAGGGATTGACTTAACGGTATATAACAACAGTTTTGCACCTACAGTTATAATATCGCTCTACATCAGGTGCGCAAACAATTCCTCGCGATTACTCGTCAAGCTCGCCAGACATCGTAGAATTATGGCAAGTGTTTCACCGGGTAAATATGCACGTATAAAACATTCTCCGCGTATCTCGCGTGTCACACGACAAGTTGAGTAATTGAAGGGTTGTACCCATGTAAAAGGTATTACTCAGCTTCACAGTTTATTGTTTCGCGAAAAGCGTAGAAAGCCCAGGTTACTGGGGCGACATTGGGGAAAATTTAAGGTGACGGTATTACCCTCGTCTCACTTTACCGTGCAACGAGATCTGTTTTTCTTCTCCTTCTCTTTCCTTTATTTTAAGAATAAGATATACGATATAGAGGTATACGGTCGACAATTGCACGAGCAATGAAAAGATCGCGTATATGAACGCGTTTCGCGCTGCTCGCGTCTGTCGTATTAAAGCGCCAAAGTGACACAGACGTGATCGCCAAGGAGATAAATTTTAATGAAATAAATTCCCGTAGAGCATACGAAGCGGATAAAATCCCGCTGATCGGGCTTCAATGGGATGTATGATTTATCAGACGAGCTGGTTTGTAGTCATCATTTTCATTGCTTCTTGTTTACGCGCTTATAAATTATCTACCGTGTGAGTAGATACATTCGCTGAACTGACAGCTGACACACGCACATCGCGATTCTCATGATTACGTTTTGGTTAATTATTAGCTAGCTTATTAGCTCTTATACCGACGTACATCAATGAATTTAGTTTAAGAAGACTCTTGAGTGGAAATTTATAATAGTACATATATAGTAGCTAACCGGATATCCTCGTAGGAAGATGGAGCAAATTGTATAATTTCCATCGAAGATTCGAATGCAAATCGCACAAGAGAGGGTCCCTCTCTATTCCCGAATACAATTTCTCTGGGATTTCCGTTTTCGACGTATTGCGCTTTCTCTCTCGTACGATTCGCGTCATAAAGCGCGATGACAAATCATAGGTAATGCCCATTACGCCCGGGGATCGTTGCGAGAGCCAACGAGATGAGGGAAAGAGAGAGAGAGGGAGGGAGGAGGACCGATCGCAAAATCCTCTTCGATCAGCGAGGCAATTAATTCGGCGCACTCGCTTCGCGAAAGCTACGTCGCGATGGCCCCGGTATCGCGCGAGCGAGCGAACGGAAATCTTCCGAGTCGGGACCTATCGAATATCGCGGTTCCCGGGGTTATCGGTTATCGATTACGCCGCGGGGCGTGTAGTAGAACGAGTTCGACATACGCGAGGGAGATCCTTCACGCGACCGAGATGGCACGACCGACGATAAATTATGGAGGGACTTGGTATTCCATACATGGGCCCGCAAGAGGAGACCCCGTCCATATACGTAAACCGTTGCACGCCACCGCCATTGATCCCGATCGTATTAACCGAGCGGCGAGCGCAACCAAAAGGGAGAGAGAGAGAGAGAGAGAGAGAGAGCCGCGCCGTCGCGTTCATACACGTCACTATCGGCGCATTCACCTACGTGCACGTTCGAAAAGGCAACCCTGTTACCCCGCGATGCATAACCAGCCACCCCGGCTGGCTCGCGTATGAAGAGTGACATTATTTTTCAGTGTACCTTCGACTACGTGTGCAATAAAACTCGGCGTAAATTTTTGATTCCATATGGCCAAAAGTCAGAAATTATTCGTGGAATTTACTATGGCAAACTGAATCCCACTGTATATTTCAAACTGAACGTGGTTATATATATATACACCCTCGTATTATATTTATATATATATAAAAAAAATGTGGTTTCTAATTGTTGTTATCCCCACGAATTCGCATATCCACCCGTTCCCGAGTTGCGCTATTTTTACCACAGGACTACAGGACTACGATTTGTTCATTAATCTTTGACCGACTGACAAGTTTCGAGAAATCCTCTGGGAATTTTGTAATGTTTTTGTAAGTTTTTTTAAATAAACATAAAGTTGATATTAAAGGAACATTCACAACTTTATGTGAGTAATAATGTATCATCTGACGGGTTTTGATAAACCAACTGGGTTCTTTGTCCGATAGCCATACACGATACTCCACAAACTCCCGGGAGACTCTTAAAGCCTTTCTCTCTCTCTCCCCGTTTCTCCCTTTCCTTCTCTAGCTTTTTCTTTTCCTTTCTTCTCGGAAAGCTCTTAATGCGGATCAACGAGCGTAGAAGCAAAATAGCTGTCCTCTTGAAAAGCGATGAAATGACCAGTAGGGTAATAACAATCGGAAAATGTAGCGAGCACGGCTCGTTGGTCGCGACTCTGATAACCAGCAATAATTTTCTCCGGTCCTCCCGCGTCGCCCTCTTATCCTCCGGTTTCTCCTGCTCCTCGATGCTCGCTCGATCGCACCGCGGACGCACTCCCCGGGGATTTCCGGAGAAGAATTCTCGGAAAGTCTTGTACGTCCTTATGTGTGCCCGGATAAAAAGAGCGCGCTGAGACGTGGACGGGAAGAAAGGGAACGCGGTGAGGGGTGGGTTGTTCCCAGGGTTCCGAGATAGAAATCCGATTTTCCGTGGACAGATATAATCCCGCGCCGCCGCTGCCGTTTCACAAACGGTCCGAGTGGGCTTCTCGATCCCGACATTCCCATATAGAGACCGGGGACGATGTCGTGGCAAACGGTAAACGGACGGGCATCATCCTATAGAGGAGAGCTCGGCGGCACAGGACAGGGCGAGGGGGGCAGGGAGGAGAGACGGGGGAAACGAATCGATCGTTCCCGACGTCGGACGGATAATGCGATTACAAATTACGAGTCGTTTAAGAGCGTCAGCGGCAAAACTGACCAATCAGCGATCCATTGTAGCCCGGTCCAATTCGTTCGTGCCTCCCTTGAATGGCAGCCGTGATTCCTGCACCTTCGGCAAAAGGCCCTCGGCGGCAATTTAAAATCGACGTCTGTGCGCTTTTCACGCGATATTTTTCAATCTCCGCGGCGTCGACGATTCGGTTGTTTGCGGAGAGCGCGCTTTTTGCATCTCTCCGTCGCATGGACGCGCGTTTTTGCGTTTATTTCCCGCGGACCGCAACGCGCGCGCGGCGCGGCGACGATTCCCCACATAATTCCGAACGCGTCACTTTCTCATTCAACCGCATTCGTTACGGTTACCATTTTACCTTTCAAAGGAGGCTGTCTTTTCCCCCACGGCGCGATTTCACGAGAAAGAATCTCTGCGAATGAAAAATGTATCTCTCTTCAGTTATTCACTTAACGAGCTTTGTTCCACCTGTGTTTACTATATTTTGGTTTGAAATGATCCTACGGGAATATCACCGTGGCTCAATCCGAATCAATGTATTCCGATTCATCATAGATACACTTTTGTCAATGATCATTGTTAATGTTATCAATATTTCTGTTGTTGTTGAGAATAGTAGATGCACTTTCGTTGAGATCGTTATTACACATTAAATAATTAAGAAGGGTATATACATTTCATGATCGTTAAAATAAATTGGTATCAACGATTTCAAATAAAGTAAAATTTTTAATAAAGTTAATAATAAGGTGACACAGTTTTCAGATAATTTCGGCCAATTAAGAAAATAGTTCTCGTTAGCTTTAATACGTTTTCCGATTGTTCTTCGCGGATATCTCCTCGACAGTCACGGACATATCTGGCTACTTTTTCAATCAGAGGTCTCCGACGCTCGGCGCCAACTTCTGCGTCAATTTGCGTTTCGAACCGGTGGGACTAATTTCGCGTACGTGTCCGATTAGATATCAGGTCCTTCGTATCTCCAATCCTCCGTCGTCGCGACCGACACCACGATCGAACGAGCATATGTGTGTGTGTGTGTGTGTGTGGGTGTGTGGCTGCTGTGTGCACGTAGCGCTTGCCATCCGCGAGTGACTGGCCGGTTTGCTGATGCTAACGAGACTTCCTGCGTCCCGAGAGACACATTGCGTAGCCACGTACGTGATTTACCCTAGAGCGTCTGTTTAACCGGGACGCAGTCACGCGACATAACTAAGGATATCTCCATTGAATGAGAATGCTTCCGTTCTTTAGCATCGGACGAGAGTTGTCGATATTTACTACCCGAGGCAATTCTCGGCAGTTCTTTTTTTTTTCGCAGTCAATAAATTATTCTATCATAAATTTACGACATTATCGTTATTATTAAGTTTCCTATCGACATTGTGTGGCACAAGTTTACTTTAACCAAGGTACATATTTCCGATTTTATCATATATCAGAGCATGTGTATGTAAGTACATACCATATGTGCATATTGGTTTCTCTATGATAAAAATAAACTTTGTAGAGTTCGCAACATGATAATAATAGAGAACAAATATTTATCTTTTATTTTTACTTTATCTATATATAAAACGTACTTTACTAAATGTAAATTCCAATAATAATTGTAATTTAACTATCGTCGTGATATATTTTTTTATCACTGTAATTTGTATTATTTATAAATACTTAGATTGATTTTACTTTTAAAATACTACAAATCTACTTTGCATTCTTCGATTATATATAAGCAAATATCTACATTTAAATCTAAAACATTTTGTTTATTTGTACGTATTTGAAATTTATTAGAAGGCGATGTTTTTATTTTTATGCAATGCATTTGGATGCAACTTTGTTTAGAACGCGAGATAACGTTCTATAATAAAAGCTTTAAAAATGTCAAATATAAATTGGGATAGCATATTATTACACAAAACCATACACAATCGATACTTATAATAATCTCTAAAACTTTTAAAATAAAGAGTAAAATCTCATTCTCAAAATTAAGTCAGTTTTTTCAAGATTGATTCAAATTTCACTTTTAGGATGAAATTCTACTCTAAAGAATTTGGGAAGAGCATATAAGTATATTTTAATGCTAACAAATAAATACATTAACATTGAATAATGAACATCGAATATCGAACTGTCAGATCTCGATAGGTAGATTTTTTTTCATGTCACAATAAAGTTTTTTTATATACATACATATGATAGAAAAATTAAATAATGAATTTTTAAGAAAAATTTATCGCGACGTGAAAGTGTACATTGCATCAGAAAGTGTATCCTCACATCAAGTAACGCGACTCGTCAAAGGTCAATCTAACGCGGGAAACATCGGACAGTATCGGAATACATGGAGTTTTCATGAATAGATATTAAGGTGGAACACAGATAACGAAACATCGAACCGACCTAACTATGCAGATTCCTCGAAATATCGATGTTCGATGATCATTCCTATTCTGCTCTGTAACGGTCAGGTGTACATAGTCGGCCACACACCGCCAGGGGTGGACGATCACGAAAGCGGCGCCGCGGCGCTCAATGAGAGACACAACACGAAGTATCTGCAGGTAGTGCGACTCTACTCGGACATCATCCGGGGACAGTTCTTTGGCCACTGGCATTCGGATACATTCCGCGTGATATACAGCGACACAGGTATGTTACAGCAAATTGTCAGGACTTATTTACAAACAGTAGTTACAAAGAGTAGTAAATCCTGATGCCTACATGTAGCTAGTGGTGCTAGTACAACTAGATAATATTTCTCTCGAATATGACAATTTCCTGACACGATACAAATCGTGCTGGGACTATTTATCTTTATTTCTTTTTTGGTCTTGTAATCTAGGATGAAACAACTTTTATCTTCGATACCGTTTTTTTTTTCTTTTCAGAGTAGATTGTTGAACCCCGTGTCTTTTTCCCTTTGATAGTTGACAGAAGGAGGGGGTGGGATCGATTCCTCAGACAAATTATTTCACAGTATATTTGCCGTCTCTTTACACCGCACTAGTTTAGATAAACGTACTCGCTTTATCAGCTTTGACCTGAATTTTATTAATACTTGTAACGCACGATTAATTATTCGGTGAAACGATACTCGTCGTATTGAACAGGTCTGCCCGTATCCTGGATAATGATGGCTCCCAGCGTAACGCCGAGCACCGTCGGGGGGCCCAACAACCCGGGTTTGCGACTCTACAAGTTCGAAACTAACACCGGACAGGTAGGTGGTATGGCGGGCGCGTATACATTCTCAATATTATCGCGGGGTTTCCGTAACGGGAACGCTCTATTTGCGCGACGTACCAATTTCAAAAGGGACGCAGAAATGTAGTACCTGTGTGTTGCACGCTGCGCAGATTCTGGATTACACGCAGTACTATCTTAATCTGCCCGAAGCGAATTCAATCGGCAAAGCGAACTGGGTAGTCGAGTACTCGTTGCTCGACTATTATGAGCTAGACGAGATAACGGCGATCACTCTTCACGATCTGGCGGACCGGTTTACGCAGTCGAATGATTACGCCTTCGTCAGGTATGTATGCGATGAAGTGAATCGATCGATCCGCGTTCGCGGATAATTTAGCCCTAAAACCATAATAGCGCACCCCGCTAATTACTGGCCTCGATTACTTGGCCTTAAGCCGCTGGTCTCGTGTCGACGTACATTCTTTCTGCCTCAGTTTAATCAATAGATACGATGTGGACGTAAGACAAATAGTGATCGTTTAAAAATACCATTTATATTGTCAAGATGCTAATCGCGATCTTTAAGAAAAGAATCAACTCGGGGATTATACGTTTGTGTTACGCGCGATCATCCATTTATTAGAGACTTTCTACAATATATAAGCCATTATTTAGACTTTAAGTCTTAAGTCGTAAGAAATTCACTATCATAGTCGATTATACGTATAATCGATTATGACTGGCCAATTTCTTACGACTTTAAGACTTAAATCTAAAAGATAAGAGGCTCCCAACAATAATCATTCTTTTCACATTCGACTTTGGCTTTTATTGTTGAAAGCCTCTTATCTCTTCCGTATAGGACGTGTCGCATAAATGCCAGTCGAAATATCTCAATAGGTGTTTAATGCTGACGTGTGGAATGTGGTTGAGCGTCGACGATCGTGCGAGATATCGATGCCCATGGTTGAGGATTAATAATTGCCGCGTTTCTCCGTGAGCCAGCAATTATATCTCACGGTAATACCTGACTCTGGCCCGGCGACATTGTGATAACTGTCTACCCCTTTTCGAGACGCGCGCGCCATTACGATGCTAATAACAGTCCTGATACCCGACCACTCTCTCGCGTTTCTCCTAATGCACAAGCTCGGTCGCTCGGTCTGTGTATATTATCCTACCTCGCACACTCCATGCAAGCGCGCGCGTGTGTGTGTATGTTCTGTGTTCCCACAGGTATTACGCGGCCAACACGGTCTCACTGCCGCGCGAGGTGGAGCAAATCTGGGGCTGTGGCGGTCCTCTCAACGGAGTCTGTGCGCTGCATCATTACTGCACTGTGACGAGGCTAAATCCCGAGTCCTACAGGTATACTTGAGCCTTAAGTAAGCGACTCGCGAAAATAATCGAGTGTTTCCAAAATTTCTAGAAATTATTTAGAAGCTTCTTATTTCAGAAATATATATCGCTTGTTATCCTCTCTCCTGCTAAATTTGTATGTTTTTAATAACGGAAATTTATTTTGTACACGTATACATGTCAGCATTCCAGTTCTCCACTATTTTATTATATTATAAAAACTTTTATGTAATATAATAAAACACTTGATCAATTTCGTGAGTAACTGCAATTGTGCGTTTCGTGAGCGTGGAGGTTACGATAAAAGTGTACTTCAATCTACCGTTTAGACGTAAGTAAAAGCGATTTCAAACCTGGATCGATCGTGCAATATACGCCGAGAAAATTGCATTATCACGAAAATATATTCGTGATATCGACAAGCTTATTTCACGAGAACGATATTAAATTTCTCTCGCAAAACAAAATTGAA
The DNA here is from genome assembly GCF_001594065.2 of Cyphomyrmex costatus. Classification (NCBI taxonomy): domain Eukaryota; kingdom Metazoa; phylum Arthropoda; class Insecta; order Hymenoptera; family Formicidae; genus Cyphomyrmex; species Cyphomyrmex costatus. Next base: position 316,216 of record NW_017275012.1, on the reverse strand, counting down.
GGTATAATTTTTTTTTTTTTTTACGAAACATTTTATTTTGAAATAAATCTATATCTTGAATTTATTTCTTATTTACAATATGTATGTAACATTTTGATTAATTTTAACAACTAATTAAATTCAATATTTGAATAACCAATTATCATAAATTTTCACGTGGGAAAATTTAATTTGATCGCTTCTGCTATTTCAAAAACGCAGCAGGATACAATCGTCCAGATGATGCCTCATGAAACTTGGTATCCATTGAGAGTAGGTTCTCGATGTTCGTCGTTAATTGGTTACGTATACGTGAAGTGAATACCTATTAGATCAGAGTACTCTGTAGTGCAACATATCGCGCGTATTCTGCTATCTAAAGTATTAGCATTGTTTCAAGAGAAAAGCGAAGGAAGTTTGGAAAATTTTGTCAATGAAAACTTTTTCCTTTGAATTAATTGTGCAATATTTACGTAGTTCAAATATTTTTTAAAGTAATTATAAATATAAATAGAGAACAGAGAAATCGACAATGACTAACAATTTGTCGAGACAATTAGCGAGAAGTTGACAATTTGTCGTTTATTAGAATAAATCCTTTTGGCACAAAATTGTTAGGTATAATAGACAAACCTATATGATCTTTCCTTATATATTATATTTATCAACAATTGATATATTGTAAATCATTTCATTGAGAAAATTCACATTACGGTTTCAAAAGATACTTTATTTAATAATCGATGTACTTTTTCATTTTCCAAAGTATATATATTAAAAGCTTGACATATTAAAACAGCAGAGGAGATATAAAGGTTCGACGCCGAAAGAGTTGTCTCGACAGTTTGAAATTTCAAAGTAGAACAAGAGTCAGTAATACACATAACGGGTTAGATAAATGTCGGCGTGAAGACGGATATAAATGGAAAGACGGATAGAGAGGGATTACTGCACTTTTCAATATTCGCAAAGCGGCACGAGACGTTTTCGTAAATTAAGCACCGTGAAAGCTCCCGTAGTTTAAAAGCGTCATGTAATCTTGCAAAGTCTTGGAGGAGTCTCAAAGAATCCAAAGATTTCAGAGAATCCTCGGCGAGATGGCTTTAGCGTGGTAATGTTTCGAAGTTGGGAGCAATTTCGTATTAGCCAGTAATGTTGTAACACCTTACGACCGACTGCTACTGCAAAAATAATACGAACGTACGCACCAGACAGATTTTTAAAGAAATTTCGCGCGAATCTTCTTTAACGTACACTCGGAGCGAGGAAAATGTATTATGCATCGAGCAAAACGGTGTCGGAGAAATATATTATTGATGGAGAATAAGAAATGTCTTTTTTTTTTTTTTTTCATCGAAACGACTTCGAGTTGACAAATCGCGCAAGAAGATAACAGAAATGTAAACGTCGAGAGTGCTTAATGCATACTCCGAGTCGCCAGCCTATTTTTGTCCCCCTATAATTTTCGAAGCCAAGTCGTAAAACTGCTCAATCCTTGCCAAGTACGGTGAAGAAGCGAAATCTATCGAATATGTAAATACATTTCATTTGAAAGGACAAAAGAAATTTATCAAAAAATTGCGACACGGGGGAATAGGAAAAATATCATTGTTATTTTTAAATGCCCATATTATTTTTCGTATTCTTTTAACCGTATTCACGTGACCGTGATTTTAATTTAAAATAAACTGAGGCGAAAGGCAAGCTCGAATGATATAGTTACGAAAAGAATGCGAGGTATTTCACATTTTTACACTAATTGTAAAAAATTTCCAACAATCTAACCTAAAGTAGTATTTCTCTCCTCCATAAATAATCTCTCGACAAATTGTCGAAACTTTTTACATTGTTTTATCCTGGAAGATATCTTGTACATGCATGTATGTTACGCTCACACAGGGAGTGCTATTCGTCCTACGCTTACGCCCTGGCGTCCGCGGGACACTCTACCGTGCGCCTCTACTTTGCGTTGCACCTGCTAGTCCTGCTGATTTGCGCCGAGGTTCTGAACGACCGGTAGGATGAGCGAGACCAAAGGACTCCTGATAACGCGGGTCGTAAACCCGCGCATCGGCCCTCCACAACGACGGTCCGCGTCTTTACTCTGGCAGAATCCGATCGAGACGCACCATCGATCGGCCACGGATCGGATCGGTCTAGGAGTGGTCTACGAATTAAGGCGAACGCGTCTAGCGATACGGCATTACGCCGCCCGGTGTGTCATCTACTTTGTCTATGTCTCTGTCGTGTCTCCGTCTTCTCCTTGTCGCGCCACCGAAATTGTTCAGGCGCGCTCTTGTTCCGTCGTGTTTGGTGTTGCGTGTGTTCGCCCGTACACGTTTTCATGTGAGGCTGTAAAATCCGAATTCCGGAAGAGATATTCAACAGATATCCAGAATGCTCGGACGCTGCCTCAATTCAGCTTTGAAATTGAGAAATCCGAATAATTCGGGTAATACGATTATTCGAATAATTCCAGTAATTTGGACAATTCGGATAAGTCGGATAATTTGAGTAATTTGAATAATTCGTATACTAAAATAATTCAAATAATATTTGAATTAGAAAACGGTAAATAACAATTCACTATACTTCTTGCTTTCTCTCTCTCTCTTTCTCTCTCTCTCTCAAATAAATATAAATTCCAAATTTGTACAAGAATCTATTACTAAAATTAATCAAAGGGCTTAGAGAAAAAAATCGATTGAGATATAATTTTTAAAATACATGATTATTTTAATAGATAATATAAAATCAGACGCCATTTTCAAGTATTCAAATATTCTGAATCCGAAACCTCTTATTCGCATTTATCCGAAATATCCGAATAATGAGGGGAAGATTGGATTACTTGGCTAACTCGACAAACTTGCTAATAATTCTTTATAAATCAATCGTTAACAAAATATAAATCACTAGATATATAAATCTCAAGAAGTTATCTCGAGAAAGATTAGTTTTTAATTTCTTAGTAAATCGATTGTTAGTTTAATTATTAAAATTTTTCTTACTTTTCTTTATCGCTGTTACATTACGACACAGATTTACGAATTATTGAACATTTTCATTAGCGGTATTAAGTATATTTTAATACCGTGACGTTCTTACAACAATTTTATAGAGCATGTAATACAATTTTGCACAGAAACGAAAAGATCTAAACATCCAGAATTATGAGCAACATGTCATCCGAGATGCAGTCTTCCTTATAATACCTGAACAATTATCCAAATATTTACAGTCTTAAGTTGCAAGTTACTCACGTGAGAGTAACTTGCCGCGTTTCTTCGGCGCGGCTGCGGCTGCCGTTACAAAAAAGAGGGCAAAAAAAAACAAGGGAAAAGAAAGTAGGAATCGCGTCGAAACCATTCCTTTCGTCTTTGTCCGCAAGTTTCGCGAGCTCTCGAGTGTAAACCACCACCGATCGACATAGCGTCCCGCCCAGCGCGGCAATCCGAACGTTTCGCGATCGCGAACGGTACGGAGGCTGCAACAACTGGCCTTACCACCGCTTAAGGCGCGAGCCACCCCGCGGGGATTACGTAAAAACGGATCGAAAGGGTCGAGAGAGAAGTCCCCTTAGCCGCATTCTCGGATAAGTACCGGCGTCCCCGCGGCGTGCTTATATTCAAATGTAATTAAAGTTTTACACGGGGGACTTTTACGCCGCGCTTCGTAATCCAATGTCAAAACTCCGGAACACCGCCCTGGAAAACGCTCCGAGCAAAGTCGACGACTCGAGAAGGAGGCTGCGTCGAAGCTCTCATAGCTTAAAGATTATATTCGTACTACCATTTCGCGATTGTCGGAACGATGCAGTATTTCTTAATAAAGGACTCATGGATTTGTAAATGGCGTTCTCTTATTTATCCTGCATTCATCACCATTCCAATTTTCCTCGTTACCTCGAGAAATTTCTCAGCTTTCTCATTATAGCATAAGTTTATCTTGACCGCGTTTCCGTACATCGTAACACGTAAAAACAGATATTTTCAGCTTGCTGTATTTAGATAAGGCCATACCGCAATCCTATTAGAAAGCGTTTCGAGAAGTCATTAAACGCGATAGATATTTATAAGTTCTTTCCATTTAATGACACACAAACGATAGAATATCTTTCTCGAAATTTAGAGTGTATAACAAAAATAGAATATCAGCTAATGAGGAAAGTTCTCCGGCTGAGGACTTCTCGCAATACGAAGTATAGAAAAAAAAAAAACCGTTGAAACATAAAATTTTCCCGCGCATCAATAACCGTGTTAGGCTCAGATTAGTTCATCTCTCCCTTTGAAACCGTGGATATTTCCGCATTGTGAATACGATCGCGTTAAAAGATTATTACTGTAGATGGCGAGAGATTTTACGGGTCGATTTGAAAACAGCATTCTCCGCTATTAAAAAAGTCATTAACAATTACGAGGACAGAATCCGCGGAACGAGCGCGAGCTTTTAAAAAGCAATTACGCGCTCCCAGATATTATTTCTCATGGATACGGCTGAACCACGGCAGACTGCCACGACTCTCGTCCCGGCTCGTTTTCAGACTCCGATGAGCAGTTACCAGAATTCAGAATTTACTCGTATAACGAGATATAGCGGGGGAGAGGTCTCAATTAATTCCGCGGCCGCTACAGTTAGCAGGCTAACCCAACTTCTCTCTAAACGAGCTCCGGGACTCGTGCACGTGGTGACAGCAAATATGAAGATAAGTCGTTCATTAACACGGAGGGAACATTTAGCGGAAAATGTGAGAATTTTGTTGGCGTAACGAGAGCCCCGGTTTTCCCAGCGACAAGTCGTTCGCCAACCTGGCGCGTGAGGAGGGGTGTAGAGGAACAGGTATAAAGATATCCCATGGATGTTCCTAACCGGCGCTAACCCTTTCGGTCTTGCCGAGAGTAGGTATACCTCCGCGGTAAGTGTACACTTGAGCTATGCGCACACGTACGTGGTGCGTGCGCCGTTAATTACGTAAGTTAACAAACGTGCGGCACGCTCGGCCGTGCGTGCGCTCACGCACTCGCCCTCGCCAGCACGCATTTATACGAATATCAACGGTATCCGGCATATAAATGTGTATCCCTTACATACCTTGCCGTACATATCGCGCGGGATAGGCGAAAAGAGTAAGTCGTATATATTCTCGGGTGTATTGCACGAATTCATCGCTCATCGCTGCGGAGAATCGCGGCATCGTGAACATCGGGAAATCTCACCGCGCTCTCTCCGTATACATACATGTTTCCGTAATGCCTCGTATATGGCGATTTGCGTGCGCGCGCGCGTACACGTCGCGTCACGTACGTTGTGATACGGTGCCCGCAGTAGGTTTTGCATACCTACGCACGCGGCTGTGTACCACGAGGCGCCTCGAAGCTGGCAAACATAGTTATAATGTGTGTTTGTATTGACATAAATCTTTCGCCCACTTTCCGTACACGAGCCGCACACGGGAAAATTACTGAGCGCATCTGGAGCTGCAACGATATCGTCGATACATCGGCGTTATCGATGTTGAAATATACACGGTGTCCAAAAAGTACTTTGTCAATTTTACACGATTTCGTTATTGAATTTATCTTGATGGCTAATAATACACGTAGATAAAATATGTTATTATTTTAATATAATAATTAAAAATTGTAATTTTGTATTTAATATGATAATTTAAAACAATTCAGGTTAGTCTGAGGAAATTATGTGTGAATATATCAAGATTACTTTTATTCTTATTAGAATATTATAATGTAGGCTGAATGTATATATTTGCATATATAATCTTTAGAAAAACGAGGTAATGTAACGATACGCTCTTAATTCTCCGAGTGAGTTTGTTTTTTCAGTACTTTTTTGATGAACATGTGATCTGTCATGTTCGACACTATTTTTCGTGAAAGTATTAAAAAAATTTGAAAAAATTTAGGAAACATTTATCTACATTGTAGTCGATTTTATTGTTATATTGTTTACTAAATGGGAATTGTTATTGAACACTTTATTGTTGGAGGAAAATGTTCTGCGGTTAGCTCAAAACTATATATACAATATTTTTGTCGAAAATGAACAAAATTTAAATTTAAAGAAAAAATGTTTTAAAGATTTTGAAATCTCTATTTTCAAAAGATTTTTATAATTTTTTAGTTTATGCGAATTTGGTTATTTTTACATATAGAAAATTACTTCTCACCTTGTGCGTCTGTCATGAACCGAAAAAGAATTTGCGAACATTTTCGACTATCTAACGTGAAAGCTTAAAGATTTTCCTAAAAATTTGTTTCTAAAAAATGTTTATATAATTTTTTATTCCTGAGTTATTCGCGATTTAAGAAATAGAACACACACTTTTCGATTTTAATTGCTAACTCCGTTAAAAATTATCGTACCGCAATTTAAACAGATTTAAAATTCACAATCTTAAAGCTGAAACTTTGTTCTATCGAATGATATAATCGCTAATTTTTAAAATGTACAATATACAATTTTGCGCTAATAAAAAATAACGCAGAAATTCTCCTCCTATATTTTCAAACTTCGAAAAAAAATAAAAAAGGAAGCTGTGTCTCTTTAAATGTTTGGAATTTCTTTCTATACAGAAGAGAAAAAAATCCTTTCAAGATTTCTTACTTTATATAAGTGTTCTAAAAAAAATAATACAGATATCTACAAAAAAGCTTTAGAAATAACACGTGGATCCGACACGTTTGTGCGAGATTTTATTTACTATTCAGCGATATACTGGTCTTTCGTAATATTATTATTTTTTAAAGAGGAAAACCAGATGGGCGTAGTTTTACAGTTAGGTTTATTATCATAGATGTTACTTTGTTTGGAATACCCACGTGTTCAGGTGGAGGATTAATTTTTCCATTTTCAAAATTCTTTTTTTTTAACAACAAAGTTTTGTATGAAAAAATTTTAATGTAATTCTAAATAGTCATATGACACTCAATAGTTCTCTATTTGAGTTACAGAATTTATATATTTTAATTATATTTTTTTATCGCAGAAGGAAAAAAATTTCTTCTTTTTCGACTATATTATTAACTGTAAAATATTAGAAATCATGATACACTATATACGTCGCGATATTATTTTAGATAAATTTCCCTTTAATATAAAATATATATATATTTTTTTTTGGTTTTTAAGATAAACTTCAATCGTTAAAAATTGATGGCCGATATCAATATCCGCCGCGTCATAAACAATTTGATGTTGACACATCAAAGTTACGTCAATCTGCATCAATATCTGTCATAAATATGCATCCTTAATCGCGACGCATCATAGTTGGAAATCATGCGAGTCGTTCGGTCTCTCGATTTCATTCGACAGCAAAATCCTTTTATAAGAGAGTTTGACTCTTTACTTAATTCTTCTAATTCGGAGGCTGGGGAGTCCGTGACCCATCCTTGATTCCCGGCCATTTCCATATTTCTTCCGACCCGCTGCTCCCTTTGGGAGCGCACAGGGAGTTACCGCGCCGCCGGTAGCGGAAAAGTATTGTCGTAGTTAAGGTGGCCGCTCGCGGCATACAAATAACGTAGTTTTCATAGCACCGCGGCGTTCCAGCGTCGCTAACAATGAATGAAATGCCGACGTCGTTATCATCCGCGCTCGGCCGGATAAATAAATACGACGGAGCTACGACGGTGGGGAAGAGAGCGGGTGGAAGAAAAAGAGAGAAAGACGGGACGGGAAGAGCGATTTTTATTAGAGATACGTTCTACGAGAGAGCAAAACGGCCGCGCGCACGTGCACACCGATATCGTCGAGATTATGGCCCAGATTTATCGCGTGCCTATAAATTTCAAAATATATCCGCCCCATGAAAAAACTATAATTTCGCGGTTGGTCCGAAATTGCCGGATTGAATCGCGGAATTCTTTATCACTTGCAGATATACACGTGTGATCGTGATTGATTCATGGATATTCAGGCCGGCGGTGTCGACGAAGCCGCGAGATTAATCGGGCACGGGAGAGTATCCGGCGTTAAATATTGGATTAGCGCTCCATTCATTCTCTCGTCCAATCATTAATTATTGAACAAAAGCAAAAGATTTTCGCGGTAATTAATGCCCACAATAGAGGTATAGCGTGCTGTATTAAAATGGCAACGATGACCAATCGACGTGGGACATAACGAGCATCGGGCGGGCAGAGCGCGGGGACGTGAGATGGCACAGCGTTCAAATGTCACGGTAAACATCGCACCGACTCTACGCAACACGTGCAATCGCGCGCGCGTGTTATGCCGGAGCAAAAACGGGTATTTCCAGCTCGCTCGTCGAGAGCCGCGGTGATGTGCGTTTCTGCACACAACGGTATTTCCATCTGGTGCCGCGGATGGAGTGTACGAGTAGTCATTCGGCTGGCGAACGTCATTGAACCTTGTCAGCGGAGGCACGAAGCTATCAAAGCTTCGCAAAACAGGAACATGGCGACGACGTTGTTCCGTGTAACGTCGGTTCGCAGCTTTTAAACCTAAATTGTCGTGCCCAAAGTCGATTTAATCGCGAACAAGTACGAGCGTGTGCTATTTTTTTCTTTTTTCTTTTTTTTTTTCAAAAAAGATAAACTCACACGTGTCCTTTCAACGAAATGAGTTTTAAATAAAAGTCCCACTAATGTCCGTTTCTACTAATGCAATTTAACTTTAATCTTAGCTTAATTGATTTTTCACTTTTTTCTAGTTAGAAAAAGATGAAGAGTAAGTTGAACTTATAATTAAAATTAATCTACATTAGTACAGAAACAAGCGTAAAAAGAATGACGTTTATTCGGGATTAACTCTAAAGAATATGTATATAGTATTACTATAGAACTTTTCCTTTTGTGTGAAACCTGATTTTTTTTTTTACCAAGTTTTCCATTTCCAATTAATTATTCGAAAATTGCAAGTTATAAAATTTTCATTGTGGAAATATAGATCTTAAGATACTTTTAGTACGTTTTATGTGTATGTAGGATATCCATAAGAAATTTATATTTTGAAAGTCAATACTTTCAAGTATAGCTTTAGTATTCAGATTATCTTATTTATATGTGAATTATGTTAATCCTGTGTTTACTTATGTTAATTAAGTTTCGGCATTGGTACTTATGGTAATCTTGACTGTTTATGTTAAATAGGTTTATCTCGACATATTGAGAGAACTTGTGCCTAAAATAATACTACTAAAATAATACTAATTATTCTACTTAAACCGCGTGTACGACATGCTGCGCGAGCTGACTTCGGTTTCAAAATGTTAATAACGTTAAATACTAATAACAAGTTGTGCCACGTAATCTCATTCAGGAAGGTTCCACAAATTAAATAAGTTTCCTTCACTTTTTCTGAAAGAGGACTGAAAACTGCAAGTCTATCCCCTTCGCTCTTGCCCTTTTATATGTATAATACGCACGCAATCATCTTATCAACGAGACATAAGCATCGATAGCGACAGGGAAAAGCGACGAACGACGGTTAGAGGAATGGACGGGGTTGACCGAATTTAATTTAAAACTTGAATTCCGTCGTAAGATTACAAAGAGCGGGAACGGGAGAGAGTAAGACCGGTAATTAATTTGCGAGGATTACTTACCGGTAACTTGGCAAAAGTTCGCGGACCGCATCGCGGGGATCCCCCGGTCACCACCGGGACGGCCTGTCTATACGCAAACTCATTATAACGGAATCTCCAATAATCTCGGGACGTCATTCGACGTCGGGTACCGGCCAGCAACACGATGAGTTATCGTGTTAACGCCCGGTATATATACGGGCTATCGACCGTCGCGTTGGTCGTAGGGTATAAAGTAGCATCTAGTACGTATCCTCGGCGAAGCCGTGTATTACATACGTACGTACAGAGCGTCCCTCCTCGTCCCTTTCTGCCCCCCCCCCCTTACGTCGCCATGCGTACGCGCGTCGGGGCTAAATCCCTCGGCCGCCAACGGCCGATCGTTCTTCCTCTTTTGGAGTAGACAGCTTTATGATCGGCTTTTGTTATCCCTGTCACATTTTATGGAAACGCGAAGAATAATATCGGGGTGCGAATATATGGAACGGGGCTGTAATTGCCATCACACCCGAGCCGGCCGAAGTTGGAACAAGGATCTCGCATTTACATTTCGATGGATACAGGACGATGGGGTTGTAACCTGAAAAGTATTACTTTTGTGTGTTTCACCACTAGCGGGGCATGTCGAGCCCCTTTGTTAGTAAAACGAAGTTGCATGTCAAATGTTGAATAATAAGCGCTCCTAACGATATTGAATTACGTTTAACTGAATCGAGATACGTTTTACGACTGTAAATATGACGACTGAATATATATACATGTATAATATCCGTTTTATGAAACTACATCTCGCGATATTAAATTTTTTCTTAGCTGGCTGACAATTTATCAAAAAATCATTTCTGCCTTTGCGACGATTGCTTTATATGTATAATTATATTATTACCTTCTTTTTTTTTTAGTTATCTTGATATTATTTGAAATCATTCGATATATTTAGTTGCAAAATTAGCAGATTATAATTAATGGCTTAGTAATTAATTATTATATGGTTTTTCTTAGTGTCTCAAGGCGTTGTACTAACACGAACACACGTTTTACTCCGCGGTCTACAAAAAAGCTCCGCACCGGCTTACGGCATATCCGCTATAATGCGTTAATTAACTCGGCTTAAAGCCCGCCTTGTGCCTTTACGTTATCCTATAAAAGCCAATGTGCACAGTTCACTCTTGATGACCGTCCTAGATGAATCATCCAGAGCGAAAGAGGCGTGAATTATTTAAGCAGTATGTCGTGTATAAAAGATAATTCACGTTGAGTAAAAAAAAATGAAGTAAACCTCTATTTTTGTTCATATCGCGAATATCCAATATGGCGACGCAGCCATAAATCTTTCTGCAAAAATCTCTCTCTCTCTCTCTCTCGTGTTACAATAAATAACGTTATAAATACAAATGTAACATGACGGAGGTTACATATGTGCGAGAACAAGCTTAAGCCAATTGACGTTCTTTCTCGTCGAAGAAACGACCTTGTCAGTCCTTGTCGCACACCTGTCATGCATTGCCGAGTTACAAAGAACGATATCGTACTCGTACACGAATACGCGCATCGTGTAATTATAATATAATGTAGTAACGTGGTCGAGAGCGGTTAAACAGGAATCCCGCATTTCTGTCTCTCGAATTTACGAGCTCGAGGCAAGCAGCGATCTACTTTTTGTGGATGGTTTCGGATGGCCATACTGGGAACCGCTCCGGTTACCAATGATAACCAAAAAGTATTACGTTCAATCGATCTCCTCCGTTGCGCTCCGGGTAAGAAACACGTCGTCGCCGTTGTCGTCATCGTCGTCTTGCAACGAGAATCCGAGGCTTTGGCGTTTTCAATATCTCTGATAGGTTCTTTCGTACAAAGTAACTCTACACCGCCTCCGTTGCTCCTTTAGTATGGAGATAGATATCGAAAGACGCGAGGTTTTTATGCGACGCTCGCAATATGGCTTCGGATTCCTGCAAAATTTTCGCCACAATACCTTCCTCTCCTCGCGAGACAACAGAATACGGGCGAGCAGATATGCAGCGTCAGCTTTTAATAAGTATCCTTTTTAGACTCGATGTTATTATTATACATTCTTAATAAATAAAAATACGTAAAATCGAAACATATTTTAAAATAATATCATGACGTTGTATATTTCCACGAGGAATTACCATTTTCAACATTATTAACCGTCACACATATAATTTATTAAGCTACATTAATTGTAAGTTATTTATAAATAAAGAAGAGGAAATATACTCTTTTATTTAAAAACAATTTTACTACAATTAGAATAACAATTTAGTTTCTTTAATTTTATATGTTATTTTGAAAAGTTAATAACTTTAATAAGTTTTTTAACATTTTATGTAAAACGTTGTATAAATATAAATGACACTATTTTGTTACATTAAAACATAAAAATGCTTATACTTTTACGCAATTTTTTTGAAAAAGTTCTAAATTTGATGTTTCAACTTGTTGCGGTGATTTAACTCTTTAAAAATAAACAGTTAAAGTTTATATATACTCATTTATAAGTTATAAATAGAAAAATATAAGCAAGTCTCATTTAGTTAATGCTTTGACTCTTTATCCATTATTTGAGGTATTTTCTTAATTGATTTTAATTTACGCTCTTTGAAAGAGTGCGCGTGTATCAATAACGTCTCTGAAGAGAGATTGGCTCACGTTTTAAATTAATTTCGTCTGTCGAGCTTTTTCATTTCGAGAAGGGTCAACGATGCGGAGCATCGCAAAGCAATGCAACGATTCCATCAGATCGTTTCTTATTTTAATCACGATAATGGCGATTATCTCCATCCGCGTGAATGCTTCGCAGAACCTAAACGTGGAGATCGTCAAAACTTTTCCGGCGAACGAGTAAATTCCGCGTCGCCATTCATACAGAAGTAAACGACTACATAGACATAAATATATTGATTTTAAAGAGATATTAATTACTAATTAGATTGTTAAAGTAACATAATTACCATTGTGTGTGCGGAAAGCTTTTCAATAAGGCAGGCCTTTACAATGTAATTAAAAAATTTGTCAAGATAGTATAACAAGAAGCTATTTTCTTTTTTAAACCTACGAACAAAAAGTAATCGTTATCTGTGATTTTTTTTATGTATAATATTAAATACAATTTCAATAAAGTGTTTTTTATGGCTGGTATTCATAGTCGGTTCTTATTTCAAGATTGTTTTAAATAATGTCTTAAGATAATAATGTCTAATGCTATTCTGTGACTGACTTATGGAATCTTAAGACTGTACTTAAGATGGTCTTAAATAAAAGATCCGACTATGAGTATTGTTCTACATCACAATTTTCAAAGATTTAAAATACTAAAAATTGTAAGAAAGAATATTTTAACGTACTTTATTATGTCATTATTATTAGCTGTGATATGTGATATATGGGAAAAATTTAAATCCATTTAAAACTAAAGGTATTATCAAAACAAAACTTTAACTTTAGTATGAAAGTCCTGATTTTCACAACAAATTCTTTTTGAAAGCTGATTGAAAGATGAATGAAATAAATATTATATATCGTGTTATTACAAATTAATTTACAAAATTATTAAATTTTTTATATATAACAAATTTTAACATAATATAGCATTTTAAGATTAAAATGTATCAACTGTAAAACATTGCAAAAATTATTCTTCTTTCATTTTTTTTATAGAACTGTGTAATAACTAACAAAGTATTGAATTAATGACTTGGAAAACACACATTTAAAAAAAAATGAAAAAACTAATACTAACATTCAAAATATAAAATTTTCAGAGAGTTCTCCTGAAAAAATTAAAAAACTTTTAATCAAAAGTAGACATATTGTAAAATTTCTGTATTTGCATTTAATAAATTTTTACCAAAAGACTCGATGTTTTCAACTGTGTCAAAGTACACAATAATGCTCGAATACAATAAATTATAAACACATTTTATGATATCGATCAATAGTCCCCTTAAATTGTTTATTATAATTAACGATGTACGTTTTCATGATATTATACTTATTTTAAGCCAACTGATTTGCGACTGTCGTATTATGCGCTATACTTGCCTATATAAAGGGGTTTTTAATAATTTCATTTATAGTCGTACACAAATCATTACGTATGCTACATTAAATTGATATCTGATAATTTGATAGAAGTATTTAATTTATCTATTGAACTGATTCAGATTCATTTAATATGAAAGATTGCACCATTTCCATACATATTGTGTTTTATAATTTTTTATTTCTCCATGTTTATATCAAACATAGAGAAATGAAAAGTTATAAAATACGATATCTATATAAATGTATTTATATAAGGATGACACTTTATAGATTGTTTTATGTGGATCTTTGGAGATATAGAATAATTTAAAAAAATGCAAAATTATTTACATACTTTAAATAAAACATGTGGGGAGAATATCTTAGAAATACTTCTAAGATATAAAATACATATATTTATTGTAATATAACCAAATTTAATAAAACGTAAAAATGTAGAGAGTTACTTATTATGATTTTAGTATAATATTATATGATATATATAATTATTTCAAAATTTTATTACAAAAGCAATCATGTATCTATAATTTATTACAAACCTGTTGATTTGAATATTTTTTTCAATATTCAATCTTAATTATTGGTAAACATATTCAATAAATATCATATTTCACAGTATTTTACTTTTCAATTTTCATTATTTGATTACAAAATTATAGAATTAGAACTCGATATACATACCAAAATGTGCATATCGAGCCTAATAAATAATAAATACTCCAATATTCCAATACTGCAATTATACCATTGCAGCGCCATTAACAGTTTAGTTTGAAAAGATGGAGAATACCGACGTGCTAAATATTAACGTCTTTAACCCGCTGCATTATTTAATATACCATTACACGAATCGGTCTTTGAATTTGTCACGAAAACTGTCGCGAAGGTACGATACGCGCCACACGGAGCAAATCCTTACGCGCCCGTCCAACTCGGAGTCGTTTTTGTTTCTCGCAAAATGGAGAGCGATTTTGGTCGAACGAATGGAGCGGCGTCGTGTCGCCGCGTAATGGAGTTAATATTTTAGCGGCAGCGAAAGAGGGGAGGTATTTCGCGTTATGCCAAGCGCGTATCCCTTCCGCTCTGAACATGGGGGGAGAAAGAGAGAGAGAGAGAAGGGAGAAAAGCCGTCGGGCTCTCTACGCGCCGACCGGGAGAAATGACTAAGGAACTCCTTCGGGGTACTGTCGCCTGGTGAATGGGGGCGCATACATTTCACGGCTGTTTTCGTGACAAACGTTACGCGGGGTGCACCGACACGCGGGAGAACGAGCCGCGAGAAGAACAAAGTGCCTCTCACGGCAGCCTCGTTCTTCAGCTTCACGCTAACCCGTTCGCATCGTCGTGCAAACGACGACGACGATGAGTAGCACCCCTTTTCCTTCCTCTCTGCCGAAACGAGCGCGCGCACTACTTATACGTACAAATTCGCGACGGTACTTGCGCTGCAATTTCAACATTATGTCGCTATACTCTATTGACACTTGATTTAATCAATTGAGAAAAATAAATTTTATTTTATCTAATGAATACCCCAATTGACACTCTCGCGATTATTTATGAGACCATCATCGATGTTTTTTAACGATGATTTAATTATTCTCCATAAAAAAATATTAAGGTAAACTGAATATAAGGAAATTAATACAAATGAATAAATTCGATAATAAAATTTAATTATAATTTATAAATAATAACTTATTCTACATTTTATTTTGACATTTTGATAAAAAAAAAAAACGTTTCTCGATTATCTCATTTCAATAGCAAAATCCACTAACAATTATTAATTATGCACAGACTAATAAAAAGATTCATTAAAGTAAAGACAATAAAGAACATAATTACATTTAACAAAAAGTATTCGACGTTCCTGGAATGAGAAACAACTGAAGAATTGGTATAATACTAGTACAAACGAAAGCTTTTGCAGCGTGAAGCATTACGGAAGTTCTACTCCGGCCGTTGAAAGTGGCCTGTATAAAAAAGTAATCGCACTTAACGTAGCGGAGTGCGTACTTGAGTAGATACCCACAGTCGAACGTGAGACGCAAGTTCACGTTTGATGTAAGCTCGCGTAGATCAACCGACGCTCCCGTGAAACGCGGGATGTAAATAAATACGCGACAGTTTGTTGCGATAAGTTGTCTTGAGCGGGCTGGCTTTTACTATTTCAGCGATCCGTTTTATCACGTCGCGACCTTACGGCGTACGCCCTCGGAACGTGCAACCCCGATTCGTCTACGTCGTCCGTCGAAGCGTGATAAGTCAGCGTCGGCGGATATCGCCGCAGACAGACGATTGCCGCGCTTCACCGCCACGCTCACGTTCCGCGGTTCGCCGTGGGCGAATAGACGCGGAATTATTCTCTGAAACATTTTTCGTGTCGAAGACGTTACTCGAACCCGGCCGTCGTTGGAGCTCCTGTCGCGCCAATTCGAGTCCAAGTAACGTATGTAGAGATTTATAATAGGTTCTAATCAGTTGAGCCTGCAGTAAATGGCAAAATTGCTAGAGAAGTTCCTATTTTTAAGTCCAAAAGAAGTTTTCTAAATATAGAAGTGATAGATTAAGTAATATCAAAAGAGGTTCCTATTTGATTGTTCGCGCGAGTATCAAAACAGATTTAATTGAGGTTGGAAGAGATTGAAAGTAGGATTAAAATTGCGACTCGAATATTCCTTATAATGAAACCCTAATTACGCAACTTTGGGAATGTACTTTTGAATTTGCCCGTCCTCACCTCTCCGCGGTTACCTTACTATAAAACAGAGTGAAGTCGATCGGGATGATTAAAGTTGATCGCGCCTCTTCCATCTTAGTTAATCTTTATTCTGCTAAGAATTAAGGAACTAACGCGGTCTCGTTTTACACTTTTTGAACAATATAAAGTACGTTACCGCGATATAATCTTGAGTCTTATATATAATGGAAAATTGAGTACTACAAACAAAATTAATATATAACACATACTAGACGTATACTATTTGTTTGTACCAAACAAGATTGGTTATTGATCCTGTTTCCGTGTAATTGCCTACAAAATAATATATTTTTTAGTTTTTCGTCTGAATTCTTCAAAAGTTATTCCCGTGATACGTTTTGTAGTAATTTCGATGTAAATGTGTGTAGGTCACAAACACAACAAAATAAAAGCGAAAAATATGATTCTTTCTCTATTTAAATTAATCGTCATTTAAGTTAATGTAAAATTTAACGCATTACTGTACGTTTTTATTAAACGATAAAAGATTAATAACTCGGTGTAAACCATGACACAGAATTAATTAAGTACTTTACGGAAACGTAAATTTCCTCAATTTGTATATGTATACCTGGTACATAAATTCAATTTATTTTTTAATTCAATATTGTCAATTGAATGTTAACATGATGAAACGAAAACAGGTTAGCTTTTATAGATCATACGTTATTAAAATACAAAATAAATTTTTTCAAACCGTACATATTGTGTAAAGACTTGTTTGCGCACATTGTTATTCCTTTCGAAAATTGAGGAATCGTGCAAACCACTATTCATTACGCTGCAAAAAATATAAGAAGACGACAAAGTTATTTTTGTGTACAAATTTTAACTTTGACTCTGATTTGTTTTCCACGCACGTCAGTTCTCTAAACGGATTTTCACAAAAAGCGAGTGATATTTTGCCTTACGTCGTTCCTGCGAAGGCAATCTTTTTTTCGCATGTTAAAAGAGCGCGCGCGCGCTCGCCTGTGTGTGTGTTATAACCCTCTGAAAAATTTATCACTGATGGACTTACGATAGATCCACGTCACAACGAGCGATGTTGCCGATACGAGAGGCCGCGGGGGCCTCGGTCGGAATTTATCCGTTAACCGCTTTCGGTCGGTCGGCCGCGCAAATGAGCAGTGAGCGCAGATAGCGCGGTTGGGGGCGCCTGCCACCTACAATCGACAATTTCGACAATGCGCTTTGCGCTGTCGCAACCTCACGACGTATAAGCCCGATACGTCCACGTTCGTGTCGAAGTGCAATAAGTCAATGCGGTCGAGCATCGTCACCGGCCGGCCGGGATAACGCCATCGATATTTTATTCGGTATCGGCGCGCAGCGCGGCGAGCGCGTCGAAAAATCAAAGGCGCGAGTTAATTCGAGCGTATGCGGGGAGTGGGGATGTTTGAACTTTTCAATGGAAAATTAATATTTTATTTTATTGTTATATATATATATATAATGTTACGTGATATAATATATAGAATTTTATGCACCTCTCTCTATTTTATCGAAGATAATTGATATTTGTATTCATCAGCGAAATATCATTTGTAAGCTTTAATTAATTTTCATTACTCAATAATTTTTTCTTCTTGTTTATTCTAGTGGTAAGATACTTATAATAGTGAATATTATTGCGAAAGAATGCTTCTTGATTAAATTACTGTTCAGAATGTAACTTTTTTCGTAATAAATCAAATAGGAACGTTGTAATATTTGTTGTCCAAATATTTCACGTTGTTTTTTAGCAAATTAGATTTCGAAATGCATTCAAATACGACTTGATAATCATATTTGCCTTGATTATTTGTACTTTTATAAACTTTCTAAACACAATATGGTGTGTGTGTGTGTGTGTGTGTGTGTGTGTGTGTGTAGGGCAGGAAAATAATATAACAGGTTTTTACAGATTATTTATCTTTTGTTACATTCGTTAATGCAATTAAAAACTGTACATACAGTTAATGTTTGTTCTTTTAGCGTCGTTCGTTTATTTGAATAATTAAAAAGTCGTCTTCTGTAAAAGTATCGATGTAATTGCAAATTCTGTATGCAAGTGGTGTATCTATATTTTTTTCCATTTTTTCTACATTATTGCGATGATTCAACAACAAATTAAAACTTAGGTAGAATTGATACACGTCTATACTTATCATACTAAAATCGGAACATTTTGAAAGTAATAAGTGTGAGAAACGTTAACCAATTATACTCGACTATATTTGCATATTCATTAAATTTTTCATCAAAATCGACGTTTTTTGACGTTCGTTCGTAGACAAAATACATTACCGTCGCTACTCCGATCTATATTTATATACATAATCACTCTCTTTTGTATTACGTTATATATATGTGTATCTGCTTTTTACTTTTGAAATACCCCAGAGCAAAAATATTCTAATGAAATAGTGTTTCTTTTTACGTTCGTAGTTAATTACTTTCCTCAAGCAGGTCAGGGTAGAAGGAGAAGTTCGCGACGGAGAAAACGCAGCCGACGATGGTGGAAAACTCGGCGGGCGGTTAATACGGAGCGAGACCCAGGAAATAAATTGCCCGGCTCGCGCTTGCGGCGCGTGTCCGCTCACTCGCCTCGTGCTCTCTGTATATATGTATATATAGTTATGCATTTATTTATTAACCAAGTTTTATTTGTCTCCTGGGCAAAATAACGTAAGGGAGAAAGGGAGAAAGAAAAGGAAGCGTAAACAACGCGGTGTGTGTGCGGTCGCGCGACAACTCACGAACTGCCACCGCCAATTGCTGGCGATCCGTTTTATCCCGGAGCGTCCTCGATCCGTCTACGTCGTACGTCGAGGCATGATAAATCAGCGTCGCATCGCATCGCGTCGCGTCGCGTCGCGTCGCGTCGGGTTTGCCCGCTCGTTCGCTCGTGGCGAGTATCGCGTCGACGATAGGCGAGAGCTCGGCCGCAACATGGCCGTCTGTCCCGCACCGTATCCTGCGTTCGTTTTTACCTCTTTCCCTCTTCCCGGTCCCAAGTTGTTTATCGCGGTGGGATTAATGTCCACTTTTTGCGCGCGTGAGCATGAAAAATTTCGCGGCCCGTACGTCGCCCGCCGGATTCGGCAGCATTTTTAACGATCAGCCTTTCTTCAGTCTCCGGCGTTAATCCGATCAATGGGGAACGGTAGCGAAAATGCGGGAACTTTATTTGTGGCTTCATATAGTTATACATAGACCGAATTATGACGCGTCGCGGTAACGATAAGAACTGATATCGAAAATAACGGCCAACGAGCATGACTGCATATATCGTGGAAAATTAACGTGATTACTCGCAGTGATATTATACAAATGTAATTCTGACAATGAGTCTAACGCGGTTGAATCTTTAATGATCGCTTTAAATGGGAACAGATGAAATAACTATGCTACGCGGGTGAGAGAGAAAGAGAGTTTCTCTTTAGACGCGTTTATGCAAATGGATTAACAAACCCGGCCCAATCGAGTTATGTAAAAATTCATAATTTATTAACTCCGGAAGCACGTGTTTCTGTACAATTACCTTCGCATCCGCGTGGAACGGACTTTACAGCTTCCGGTTATCTTCGATGTTTTCCCTCATTTCTGGACACGTCCAAAAGGGATTGCATTTTGCATTCGCGGAAAATGTAACGGGCGAATATTTACGAAGCATTTTGAGGCATCAAAAAATCTTTTTCAATCTCTATGTTCTACATAAAGATCTAAAGCTATGTGTTATACGTACGTATGTAAATCCTACATACATAACTAGACCAGCTAAACCGATTACGACCATTTACGAAATATCGTATGACTGCTGGAAAGGGGAGCATGCGCAGAGTGCTTCTTCTCAATTTTTACACTTTTATGGGAAATGTGAGGAAAAGTTGCTATTGTTTTATAGCTTGTCAAACTGTCGTGATCTTTAGAGTCGTCCAAGTTTATTGACAAACTCGTCGCTTTGAGTGATAAAAATTATAACATATCCTGAATTTTCCCAAAGTTGTTCTTATGAATTAAAAACATTAATTTTCGTAATCACTGAAAATATGGAATACTGAACCGCACCGATTTCCGCAAGGGTGAAAATATACCCTCCGTGACAGAGTTAATAAAGAGCGTTCCCCTGCAACTGAAAATGCATTCTCTAAATACCTCCGATCGTCGGCTTGTCCGGTGCGTTCTTGTCAGAAGGAACGACCAGAGAGAAGACTTGAATGACGGGGCTTGCAGAAGAACGTACGGCGTCACGTGACGACCTCCGATCTCTGCCATGAACATCGAACGCCCGCGATTTGGACCGACTTCTCCGCGCATCGGCTTACGTTGGCATTGCGCGAATAGTTCGGCGACTCTTCGGTATCCGCCGACCACTGTTTATTGCATACCGATGCCAAACACCGGGAACCATCTCGGACGAGGCATGACGGCGAGGATCGTTTCCAAGTCTCGATCATCCCACGGTAGGACCGGAAGGAAAGATATCGGAATGTCAGGACGCAACGAGCCGTGGATCTAACGGCTCCTGAATGCTGCGGAGTCCAAGCCGTCCAAGGAATCCCGGGACGACATAATGCCTTTTAAAATCTTAAAGCGTGTCTGGCGAACTGATTCATGCGACGATGTGGAAATACGGTCGATGCTTAGGCTTGATGACTCAATTTATCTATGTGATTTGAACACGGAAAGACCTAAGTCTTTTTTAAGTAATGTTTTAAGATGCTGGCTCTCTGATCGATTCGCATGTCAGCTTATGATTGTACTTGAGATAATCTAAAGTGGCGATCTACAATGAAATTTTAAGGCATAAAATTTAAGCTTAAATCTTAAACCGTAAGAAATTATTTAATTATAATCGATTATTCTTACTTTTAATTGTGACTGATTAATTTCTTGTAGCTTCGGCTTTTAAACTAAAGCTTTATGATTTAAAATCACATTGTAGATGCCACTTTAAATATAAAACTCGGCTATGGATGCCGGCTAAAATGTCGTAACATTTTAATTTATTTAATTGAAACGTTTCCTATTTTGTCACATTTTCTCATGCGTTTGCGCCGAAGCTTCTTGTTACGCGGCGCATTTTGTATCGACCCGTAGAGAGGAAGCGGACTCTCGGACGCAGCGGGTTACGATGAGCGTAATATATCCGAGTGAACGTTCGTTTGTGGAGAATGAAGAAAGAAGCGAGTAGATACCACGAGCGTCAAATGGTCGGGGATAAAAAGACGAGCTACAATGGCACGATGAATGTCCAAGACCGATAACGTGCTGACTCTCAGTAATGCGTACGTATAGAGCGCAATTTCTGATTCCTAATGTATAATAATTTCCGCTACGATATTAGACCTGTTTTCTATGGCCGAACTAGAAATCATATACACTTTTGAAATTTAAAGTGAGGTATGTATGTGTTTGATATTTGACGAAAGAGCGAAGAAGAGAATTCTAGTGCAACCTATATAGTGCAGGAATAAAAAATAGAGCTATTGAAGAGCGTAAAAAAAACAAGACCTATCCGCGAAATTTTAAATAAACTTCGGAGAAACGAATATTCCATTAGCCTAGAGGAAACTAAAGACGTGACAATTTGCTTTTTTGATTTTATAACCTCTATAAGACATGTACAATTTTTTAACGAATCCTACACAATAGTAAACCTATGCATTAGACAATAACATAATCGAATAAAACAACTTTCTAAAGTATATTATTTGTTACTTAAATTATTTTCCCTACCCCTAAATAGGGATAAAAGTAACACGCGATGAAATTGAGTAGAGATAATTGTAATGCGAAATTTAATTTTACATATAAAACGAATTAGCAAGCGAAATGTTCCTAAAGAGATTTTTATTTCTATTCTGTAGGTATAAACACAATTATGCTAATTTCATATAGTTATCTGTCAAACGTTAGACTGAATGTATTAAAAAAAGCATAGCAATACGCATGCTCATCGTTCGAGAAATTGAGCATCGTATGATGCCATTTCAAGTAAAGCACATAGAACAAATCAAATGGGGAAAAAGTAACATCTTGTTACGTCTCATTTTTCATTAATATGTCATTACACGCTCATTTAACACGTAATAAATTTAACACCTATCTTTAAGCTTAATTTCTATTTAATACAATACTAAGGAAAACAGAGTTCGTATGGTCGATAACTGAATTGAAGGTAGGGTGTAGATTGACGTATATCACAAAAACGAAAGGAAAAAATTATTAATCGATTGGTATATTTTTTATAAAATTTGTTATTTTTATAACATTTACATATCACATTTTCCATGTTACACTTTGTCTCTGGTCTACCTTACTCTACACATGAAAAGTGATAATTACCGATCGAAGAGCACCATGGTTACTTTACGACTAACAATTGACTACTTAGGGTATTGTTTCGAATTGCGCTTGCAGTTTTAAATGGAAATTGGTAGAGTGTAGATTGATGAAGAATACTTAGCAAATAATCTTGAAGGCTACAGAAGAATGCAAAAAGAAATTTTCACAGTAAAGCTTATGTTAACACTAAAGTGCAAAGTGTAATCAATTTTGGACAGTGTACTTCAAGTTGTTATACGATAAAATTGTTTAAACTTCTACTGACAACGATAAAAGTGTCATTGAAACTTCAAAAATGCATTAGGTGCAAAATGTGGAAAAAATGGCAGCTATTCCATGCTACCGACTTTCAATCGCTTATGTATCCTTGCTTCACCTTCTGCAATATACTCGGAATATTTCCGTATCGCATCAACGCTTTGACTTTTGAAACTACGAGAAAGCGTTGTATTTTGACAACCGTCATTACTTGCGTTTTCTGTCTGTTTACTTTAATAATGCTGTATGGGATTGACATTAGTGGAACGATTAAATATGATGACACACCTATAACTATAGAACGCAATTGTTATTTTATATACGGTCTATTTATCGCGGTTGTTACATACATCATGAAAGATCCTCGGATGCACTTACTCCAAAATATAATGGAAATCTCTTTTATATTGTCTCCTAACTCATATCGAAAGCTATCTAGACTGATTCACGCTAAAGATATTTTTGGTTTCTCTTATCTAATCGGACACATAATGTTTTATTATTTTATATTAGATTTTGGTAATACAGACAAGATTCTTATAGCATACATCCTCTTGATAGGATTTCAAATGGATATGTTGTATATGAATTGTGTATGCATATTAAAAGCTTGTTTTAAGGAAATTAACGATAATCTGACGAATTTTCGAATGCTGATTGTGAACGACGAACCACATCTTTTGAGAAAAATTTATCACGAACAGAAGAATCCATTTCTATTAATGAAACTCAAAACAATGAAAACGCAGCATTTGACGATCAGTGACACAGTGCAAATGTTGAATACGATTTTTGGTTTACAGCTTCTTGGTACCATAGTTATAACTTTTGCAGAGTTTACGTTCTGTCTGTATTTTTATATAATTTTTCTCTGGCAAATTAACGTAAATTATGACTACACGTTTCAAATAATGTTATTGAAAATGTCTTTAGCGTATCAATTCGTCAAAATAGTATGGATGGGATGGACTTGTGATGCAGGCAAGGATGAAGCCGTAATGGTCGGTATCACTGTTCATGAAATACTGAACGACACGATAGACAAACAAATAAAAAATGAAGTAAATAAAATTCAATTTATACATTTTTGTGAAGATATCTTGTGTGACAAACTTTATACATTAAATCTGCACAGTTAGAAATGATTTCTTAATTGTATATACTTTTAATAATCTAATCTGATGTTTTAAAGTTGCAGCAATTTTCCTTGCAAGTACTTCATCGGGAAAATATATTTTCCGCTAAGGGTCTTATATTAGACGCAACGCTTCTCGTTGCGGTGAGTGAACGATCATTTGTTTCATATAATGTATATTGCTTATTTATAAATAATTTTAATTTTAGATAGTGAGTAACGTCACTACGTATTTATTAATTTTAATACAATTTTTAATTACCAAATAAGTTTAAAAAGTCAACAAACAATTTCACATTAACGATCAAATTTGAAAATAATTAAATCAAATAAATATATTTAATTATTAAAACGT